>NW_027923520.1:0-227 GCF_054177405.1 Leptonychotes weddellii
CCTTTCAGCCTGAAAGACTCCCTTAGCTTTTTTTGTAAAGCAGAAATATTAGTGACAAATTCCTCCAGCTTTTGTTAATCCAGGAATGCCTTAATTCTTGTTCATTTTTTTAAAGGATAATTTTGCTTGTTAGAGAATTCTAGTTGACAGTTTTTCTTTCAGCTGTTTAAATGTGCCATTCTACTGTCTACTTACCTACGTAGTTTCTAATGAGAAACTGACAATCT
>NW_027923521.1:0-227 GCF_054177405.1 Leptonychotes weddellii
TCACATTTTTTTTAAAGATTTTATTTTCAAGCAATCTCTACACCCAACATGGGGCTTGAACCCACAACCCCAAGAGTTGCATGCTCCACTCACTGAGTCAGCCAGGTGCCCCCATCTTAACCATTTTTAAGGGTACAGTTCAGTAGTTTTAAATATATTCACATTGTTGTGCAACCCATCTCCAGAACTTTGTCATCTCATAAAACTGAAACTCTGTACCCATTAAA
>NW_027923522.1:0-227 GCF_054177405.1 Leptonychotes weddellii
ATCTAGATGCCCATGCGGACCCTCACATGCACACGGGGCTCCCGCTGCGCCTCTGCTGAAGGAGGGAACAGGGAAAAGCAGCTCTGCTTTGGAGAGGACCCACTGGCTTCTTGACGAGCTGGGTGTCAGCTGGGCTCAGGGCTGGGGCGGGCAGAGGAGGCACATTCCGGCCCAAGGCTGCACGCGTGTGCATGTCCCCATGCCCGTGGGGGACCGTGCATGCACGT
>NW_027923523.1:0-227 GCF_054177405.1 Leptonychotes weddellii
CTACTACCACCACTACCACCACCACTACCACTGTTACTCCCACCACTACTACCAGCACTCCCACCACTACTACCACTCCCACCACTACTACCACCACTCCCACCACTATTACTACCACCACTCCCACCACTACTACCACTGTTACTACCACCACTACTACCACCACTACCACCACCACTCCCACCACTACTACCACTGTTACTACCACCACTACTACCAGCACCACC
>NW_027923524.1:0-227 GCF_054177405.1 Leptonychotes weddellii
GGAAGCAAAACCATGAGGATGCTGAGAGAATGGGGAATGTGGAAAGAATGGGGGATGGCCAAGCTCGAGCAGATGGAATGTCAGAGTCAGTGGAATAAAGGGAACAAGGTCTCAGGAGAGGGAGGTGTGATCGGAGAGCCTCAGGTGGGCCGAGGCAGGCGATTCAGAAGCCGGCTTGTACCCAGCGCAGGGAAGGAAGGAAGGGGATGTGGTGTGGTGGACGTGTG
>NW_027923525.1:0-227 GCF_054177405.1 Leptonychotes weddellii
AATTTATTTATTTGAGACAGAGAGATACAGAGAGAGAGAGAGAGAGTAGGAGCAGTGGGGAGAGGCAGAGGGAGAGGGAGAAGCAGACTCCCCGCTGAGCAGGGAGCCTGATGCGGGGCTCGATCCCAGGACCTGGAGATCGTGACCTGAGCCGAAGGCAGACGCTTAACGACTGAGCCACCCAGGCGCCCCTAATCTCTGTTTTTATAATCAGTGGGGACATACCA
>NW_027923526.1:0-227 GCF_054177405.1 Leptonychotes weddellii
GGGAAAAACGGGCGAAATCGGAGGGGGAGACAAACCATGAGAGACTATGGACTCTGAGAAACAAACTGAGGGTTCTAGAGGGGAGGGGGTGGGGGGGATGGGTTAGCCTCGTGATGGGTATTAAAGAGCACTTGGGTGTTATACGCAAACAATGAATCATGGAACACTACATCAAAAACTAATGATGTAATGTATGGTGATTAACATAACATAATAAAATTAAAAAA
>NW_027923527.1:0-227 GCF_054177405.1 Leptonychotes weddellii
ATGAATATGTAAATGAAGTAGTGAGTCCAAGAGTTGCAATGTAGCAGCCATCCATCGAGGCCCTATGGATGCAAGGATAACATCAAATTAGATGATTCTGGATCAGGGCTTGCAAACTCAGATACCTTCAGGGGCCAAGGAGATGCAATCCATGAGTGATGTGAGCCAGGTATAAAACAATAGAAAGGCGGTGGGATTGAGAGGGCTTGGAGAATACCCACCCTTAC
>NW_027923528.1:0-227 GCF_054177405.1 Leptonychotes weddellii
GGATCATGACCTGAGCCGAAGGCAGACGCTTAACCATCTGAGCCACCCAGGTGCCCATGAAAACCATTCTTAACGCAGGGGCTATATAAAAACAATCAGTGGAGTATAGTTTGCAAACCCCTGGTGTAGATGGAATCCAATTCACCATAAATTGCTCACTGTTGGAGCTGAGAGATAGGTTCATTTTAGTAGCCTGTCTACTTGGATTATGTTTGAAGTTTTTTATA
>NW_027923529.1:0-227 GCF_054177405.1 Leptonychotes weddellii
GAAGGGCTAGTAGATTTCTTTGTACAAGGGGCTATATAGATGTTGTAGAGAAAGCTATTTCCATATGTTCACAATGGCTCAATATTTAGAGATTTAAGTGCAGCATGCCCATTAATCAAGCTACAATACTTTTGGTTACCACTACTGTTCCTAATTGGCCACTGCACTAACCTGTGCAATGTTATAGCCCAAGAAAGAACATTCCCGTCCAAAATCTGCAGTTTAAG
>NW_027923530.1:0-1360 GCF_054177405.1 Leptonychotes weddellii
TTTTTTTTTTTCTTTTAGAGAGAGAGAGGTGTAGGGGAGGAGCAGAGGGAGAGACAGAATCTTAAGCAGGCTCCATGCTGGGCAGGGCTAGATCTCACGACCCTGAGATCATGACCTGAGCTGAAATCAAGAGTCAGACACTTAACCAACTGAGCCACCCAGGCACCCCAAGTTAAACTCATTTTGTAAAGCTTATTATTTTGGAGCAGGGATGATGTACGGTAGTTTCTGGATAGCATATAACACAAAGTTAACACGTAATACATGTACTAGTTTCTCATCTTAAACCCATCTTATAGGGCAATAGACTCTTAGTAAAGGTTTTAATTTTACTATTTACATCTCAGTTAAATATATTGCTTAACATATAATTTAAATATGAAAAATAAATGGACATATTGTATAGCAAGTTGGCAGTAATTTTAAAGCCAATATGCCTCATTTCTATTGCTATTGCTGTTAGCTTAAGCATCATAAAAATGTTATACCATAATGTTACTTACCAGCACTGACTTTTAATATTGCAGTGTTGCAGTGTTTTCTGTTGGAAGCAGTGGCTTTAAGTTTTCATTTAATCTTTTACCTGTAACAGTTTGCAAAATAACAGCTACGTATGGGAGTTTATTTTTTGAAGACTTTTTCCCCTCATAAAATTTGGCATTGCTTTTTTTATATGCTTGTTTAAGTTAAAAATTTGCACCGGAAGACAGAAGCCAAATATTTTTTTTTGTTTGTGTTATAAGTAAATGTACTTTATCCTACCTTCTCATGGAAAAGATGTCAGGGATCTGAGTTCCCTGAATTTTTTCTCTCTCTGTGTGTGTGTGTGTGTGTGTGTGTGTGTGGCAATATGTGGGGATGTGAGTTCTGAAAGTTGTGAGGGCTTACATTTGTGGCACAAACAAAATTTTCAAAAGCAATTTTTCTTCCAACCTATTGTCCACACCAGTGCTTGGAAAAGCCTTTTAGAATGATTTGTGGAAGCTGTCTTTGTGCTTCTTTTAGTAGTACGTATATATTTTTTAAATGTTTCAAACCAGGAGCATTAATAAATCAACATTAAGAAATTCTGGAATGAAAGGGATTGACACAGAGGTATTATGACCTTCTGCAGTGCTCAGAAGGTAAAGATACCATTGTTTTGATATCTACCAAATCTCTACAGGACCTGTTTGATGAACCATATGCTTCTTTGTCCACCTGGATAAAGAGTTTTATTGCTTTACAAAAATTAAGAATACACTTTCCTCATCACATGTTCTCCTGGGACTTGGCCTCTATAGCATTAGGAAAGTTCTTCTCCTCCAACCCATTGGATCTTTAAAAAGTTAATGATTGCATGTTCTCTGAGGAATTAGTA
>NW_027923531.1:0-227 GCF_054177405.1 Leptonychotes weddellii
ACCTGGGATTAGGCTCAGCACTTGCCCATTAAGTGATGGCTAGAAAACGTTTCCAAGCAATGTTAATACTGCTGGTCAAGGGTCCACACTTATAGAACCACTGACTTACAGATCTCTAACAGTGTTTCTAAAGCTTTAGTTTATAGAAATCACTTGGGGATGCTGGAAAAAATGCACACTCTGATTCAGTAGGTCTGGCATGGAGCTTGCCATTCTGCATTTCTAAC
>NW_027923532.1:0-227 GCF_054177405.1 Leptonychotes weddellii
GAGTCCCGCATCGGGCTCCCTGCTCAGCGAGGAGCCTGCTTCTCCCTCTGACCCTCCCCCCTCTCATGTACTCTCTCTCATTCTCGCTCTCTCAAATGAATAAATAAACCTTAAAAAAAAAAAAATTTAAGGGCGCCTGAGTGGCTCAGTGGGTTAAGCGACTGCCTTTGGCTCAGGTCATGATCCTGGAGTCCCTGGATCGAGTCCCGCATCGGGCTCCCTGCTCG
>NW_027923533.1:0-227 GCF_054177405.1 Leptonychotes weddellii
TCATTCACTCTCTCTTTCCTCTCCTTCTCAGACTCCAATTATACAGAAATTGAACAGGTTATTTTCCCTTAGATCTCTCTTCATTCTTTTTTTTTTTTTATTCTTATGTTAATCCCCATACATTACATCATTAGTTTTAGATGTAGTGTTCCATGATTCATTGTTTGTGCATAACACCCAGTGCTCCATGCAGAACGTGCCCTCCTCAATACCCACCACCAGGCTGG
>NW_027923534.1:0-227 GCF_054177405.1 Leptonychotes weddellii
AAGCAGAGTAAAGAATTCAGTCAAATGATGTCATCCGAGAGAAGCAAGCCCATGCCTGAAAAACTGGCAGCAGCTTACCCATACCAAGCTACCTGAGACATTTCCTGGGCTGGAAACAATGTTACGGAAATTGAACTTCCTTGCCAGATTTACCACTCCTTGCCAAAGCCTGGGTACCTCTCATATATATATATATATATATATATATAGAATATCATCTTTTCTTT
>NW_027923535.1:0-227 GCF_054177405.1 Leptonychotes weddellii
GATCAAATGGACCTATTTAGAGATATACAGACCATTCCACCCAACAGCAGTAGAAAACATATTCTTCTCAAGCACATATGGAACTATCTCCAGGATAGATGATGTTAGGTCACAAAACAAGTCTTAGCAAATTTAGGAAGATTGAAATTGTTTAAAGTATATTTTCTGACCACAATAGAAGGAAAAATGGAAAATTCACAAATATCTTGAAATTAAATAACACATTC
>NW_027923536.1:0-227 GCF_054177405.1 Leptonychotes weddellii
GGCAGAGGTGGCCTCCTGAGAAGACACACCACCTTGGCCTGGGGACAGAGGGCGGCTGTCAGCCTCAGGCAGGGGCAGGAAAGTCGGACCAATGAAAACATGTTAGAAACAATCATCAGAAAACATAGGATCCGCTCCCAGCCAACACCCAGCCCTAACCACATGGAATGAATTAGTGATGAAACCCAGCACTGGAACACTGGAGCAATTTAGAAGAATCTGGAAAG
>NW_027923537.1:0-227 GCF_054177405.1 Leptonychotes weddellii
GCGCCTGGGTGGCTCAGTTGGTTAAGCGACTGCCTTCGGCTCAGGTCATGATCCTGGAGTCCCTGGATCGAGTCCCGCATCGGGCTCCCTGCTCGGCAGGGAGTCTGCTTCTCCCTCTGACCCTCCCCCCTCTCATGTGCTTGCTCTCTCTCATTCTCTCTCTCTCAAATAAATAAATAAAATCTTAAAAAAAAAAAAATAAATAAATAAATAAATAAATAAATATT
>NW_027923538.1:0-227 GCF_054177405.1 Leptonychotes weddellii
GCTAAGGGATGCTTGCTTGGACAACTGACACCATGTTTTAGACTAAATGAAACAGTACTAGATGTCCTCACAGGAGAACTAGTGCAAGCAGAAACACTATCTTTAGTTATTTACAACATTTACAGCCCTGACCAGGCAATGGAAGCCACTTCAAGCCACAGAGGCTCAGATAAGAAAGTGGCCATTACTGTTCCCATGCTGACATAAGGGTGACTTGGAAGAGAAAA
>NW_027923539.1:0-227 GCF_054177405.1 Leptonychotes weddellii
TATTATGACTATTGCTGCATGAAAAGCTGGTCTGTTTTTACTCCCATGAAGGTGTGTGATAGTAGGCATGGACCCACCTTTCCCATAAGTAGTCTTACTGTTTTTCCTGAGTCCCATGTTTTCTATCCACAGATCGCTGGGAATCAGACCAGTTTTGAGATTCATCGTGAATCAGGAACGATGTAAATTTCTGAGGTGCTGAGTGCGCGGGAAGACCAGTAGTGGCT
>NW_027923540.1:0-227 GCF_054177405.1 Leptonychotes weddellii
AACCCCAGGACCTCACCGACCAGGAGGTCTGCCAGAACCATGGATCAGGGAAAGGGTGCCCAAAGCCAGTGGAAAGTTCTGGAAGAATTCCTTCCTTTCACAGTAAAGACAGAAGACTTCATGGAGGGTCTTGAGGGCTGGAGACCGAGCACAGCCTGGTCCTCTCTGCAGATCTGTGTCCCACCCAGCTCACAGTGTTTGGCCGGATGCAGGAGGGTTGCTGGGAG
>NW_027923541.1:0-1360 GCF_054177405.1 Leptonychotes weddellii
ATGGATGCTTTTTCCTTAAGATTAGACCGTGGGCAATCATATTAATCTTACCAGCTGTAGTTGACATTTTTTTACTGTAAGTTCCTGCCAGTGCAATAAGGTAAAGCAAGCAAAATAGATAATAAAAAGACATATGGATTAGAAAGCATGATAATCTATGTAAAATATATGAAATAATCTATAAAAAACTACTAGAACTAATGAGTTTTATTAACACCACACAAAACATCGTCAATGTACAAAAATCAATTGTATCATTCATTGTAATACTGCATATAAGTAGTTGATAATTGAATTAAGTGTTACTTGCAGAAGTATCAATAAGCGAGAACTATTTAGGCAAAAAGGTAAAAAGTGTGCAATACCAGTGTAGTGAAAACTATAAAATATTGCTGATAGAAATTAAAGAAAACAAATGAAATGGAGAAATAGTCCATGGTTGTGGTTTGGAACACTCAATATTGATCTGAAGTGATCTATAGATTTAATGTATTCCTAATTACAGTGCAGCAGACTAGTGTAAGAAATTGACAAACTGGATCAAAAATTTATATGAAAATGTAAGAGCACATATAATAGCTGAAAAATTTTAAAAAGAACAAATTTGGAAGACTTGTACTATCTGATATCAATACTGTAAAAGGTGTGAGTTTTGTGTAAGAATAAACATATACATCAGTGAAATAGAATAAAGTTCAGAAAAAAGCCAACATACAAGTGGTAATTGATTTTGAATAAAATGTCATGGAGATGTAATAGGGAAAAGCTAGTCTTTTTAATGAATGATGCTGTAATACTTGGAAATCTGTTTTAGGATAAACACAATTTTAAACTTTTACCTCACACTATACACAAGTCACCTTGAAATGAGTAAGAGATATAAATGTAAGAGCTAAAACTATAAAATTTTTGAAAACAAAAAAACAGGAAAAAATAGTTGTGATTTTGTTTTAGGAAAATATCTTTTAAAGGGCATAAATCACAAAAGAAATACTGATAAATTTTCATTAATAACATTTAAAAAAACTGTTCTTCTAAGTCATGGTTAGAAAAATGAAAATGTAATACACAGTCTGAAAGAATATATTTGCATCACGTTGGCAAATAAGTGGATTAAAATTACCTGGCATCATTATTCATTGGGGATGCAAATTAAACCACATGAAGATACCATACATACCCATTAGACTAGGTACAGTTTAAAAGGCTGACAAGAACAAGTGTTGGTAAGGTGGTGGAGCAAATGGAAATTTCATATATATTGCTGGTGGAAATATGGACTGGTGTAGTCACTTTGAAAAATAGGTTGGCAGCTTCCTATATAGTTAACCATGTACTTTTCATATGATCTACTTATTCC
>NW_027923542.1:0-227 GCF_054177405.1 Leptonychotes weddellii
AGAGCATGAGAGGGAGGAGGGTCAGAGTGAGAAGCAGACTCCCCGCCGAGCAGGGAGCCTGATGCGGGACTCGATCCCGGGACTCCAGGATCATGACCTGAGCCGAAGGCAGTCGCCCAACCGACTGAGCCACCCAGGCGCCCCCTAAAGCACTGATCTTAAAACACACCAGCAATCACACCCTTTGCAACTCTTTATACTTGAAATGAATAATTTCAGGTGTCAGC
>NW_027923543.1:0-227 GCF_054177405.1 Leptonychotes weddellii
AAACCCAGGCAGGGAAAGGAATTCTCAAAACAGTAATCCAGCCTAGCTAAATTGTCACCCGATAAACCCACCACACTGGTGTGACACTGTTAAAGCTGCATACACTCTATCTTAGAGGTGGGTAAGATTATAGCTCCCCCATGTTCTACAACAGACTTCTTCTTGCTCCTGAGACTGAATCACACCACGCTGAAAGGAGGAAGGACATAAGCTTGTCAATGAAAAGT
>NW_027923544.1:0-227 GCF_054177405.1 Leptonychotes weddellii
CGTTCCCTCTTTAATATCCATCACCGGGCTAACCCATTCCCCACCCCTCTCCCCTCTAAAACCCTCAGTTTGTTTCTCAGAGTCCATAGTCTCTCATGGTTTGTCTCCCCCTCCGATTCCCCACCTTCATTTTTCCCTTCCTACCGTCTTCTTTTGTTTTTTAATATATACTGTATTATTTGTTTCAGAGGTACAGGTCTGTGATTCAACAGTCTTACACAATTCAC
>NW_027923545.1:0-227 GCF_054177405.1 Leptonychotes weddellii
GGTAAGGAAGCACACCAATATAGTGCTAAAAGCAAAAGACGCGGCATCAGACCAACAGGAATCAAAATCCCTTCTAAATGGCCAACAGACACATGAAAAAGTGCTCAATATCGCTCGGCATCAGGGAAATCCAAATCAAAACCTCAATGAGATACCACCTCACACCAATCAGAATGGCTAAAATTTACAAGTCAGGAAAAGACAGATGTTGGCGGGGATGCGGAGAA
>NW_027923546.1:0-227 GCF_054177405.1 Leptonychotes weddellii
AACATACCTTTTCTCTCGGAGTAATGAAAGGATTTGTGATGGTGTGAAATAGCAGCTCGTTTGTTGTGCAGTGGTTACTTCATAGTAATAATTTCTTTTGATTTAAGAATTTTCTCTAAAGGGGCGCCTGGGTGGCTCAGTTGGTTAAGCGACTGCCTTCGGCTCAGGTCATGATCCTGGAGTCCCTGGATCGAGTCCCGCATCGGGCTTCCTGCTCGGCAGGGAGT
>NW_027923547.1:0-227 GCF_054177405.1 Leptonychotes weddellii
ATTTTAGTTTTATTTGCATCTCTTTTATGATGAGTGAGGTCAGGCACATTTTAATAATGCCATGGGCTGTTCCTTTGTTGTTGCGTGGCCCATTACCAGCTTTATGAACTTGACCCACTCTCCTATTGGATTGTTTACCCTTTATCATATGAATCTACACATCATCTATTTTAAGGATATTAATACTTCGTCGTAGCGATTGTGAATATTTCCTTCAGTTTGTGTTT
>NW_027923548.1:0-227 GCF_054177405.1 Leptonychotes weddellii
AGAGGCCTGAACAAAGTGAGGAAACCCATCATGTAAACATCTGGGGAAGAACATTCCAGAGAAAGCGAGAGGTACAAGGGCCCTGAGGCAGGCGTACACTTGGCGTATTCAGGAGCAGCAAGGCCAGTGTTGCTGGAGCAGAGTGAGGCAAGGGGAAAGGGGTAGGAATGGGGTCAGTGAGCAGGGGACATGTAAGCAGGAACTACAGAGCCTCTAGACCATTGGAA
>NW_027923549.1:0-227 GCF_054177405.1 Leptonychotes weddellii
GGTGATGTGTTCCAGAGCCTCGGAGAGCCGGAAACGATTGCTCTGTGTAGAGATCTGCCTTGGTCACCACCTCTGCAGAGTCAAAAACCCCACAAAGGCACGTTTTGAGACGTCTGCCCACCGGCTTGTAGCGCACAGTGGGTACTCAACAAACACATTAGAAAGGATGGGCAAGAGGCGTACACATGAGTGCTGTGGCTGGAGCGTGGCTGCAGGGGGGCAGGGGG
>NW_027923550.1:0-227 GCF_054177405.1 Leptonychotes weddellii
TGAGTAAAAGGCTGAGAGATGGTGAAATCAACCCAATTAACTCAGAGGATAAAATCTGATGGCAGGGAAATAAAAACAGATGTCCAGACAACAATTAAATCAACGTTCGGAGCAACATTATTAATGGCCATAAAGTGGGAAACAACCCAAAGGTGCATCAAATGATGAATGAACGAGGGTTTTGGCCCACAATGGAGTACTGTTGGACAATTAAAAAAAAAAAATGA
>NW_027923551.1:0-227 GCF_054177405.1 Leptonychotes weddellii
AGCTGCAAGTCTTCCTTAGACAAGAAATGCCTGATGGTGCTATGCGGACCATTGTTACTCTCTGCAAAGGGAAAAGAATGAGAAATACAAGGCATGCAGATGAAAAGGGAAGTAAATTAGCTTTATTCATAGAATCCTGATTCAGAGAAAACATTATTGCGTATGTAGAAAATCTTAAGGAACCTACACAGGAACTTCCTGAAGGGAGGTGATAGAATGCTGTATCT
>NW_027923552.1:0-12727 GCF_054177405.1 Leptonychotes weddellii
AATAAGTATGAGAAAATATTATTTCATGAAAGGTAGCTTTCTAAACTCTTTTCTGTATACTCTATCTTTATGTGAAGAAATTAATTCTATACCATTGCCAGGTGAAGTTTGGGATAATTGTTCAGTCTTATTAGATGTGGACATTTTTGTTTTTCATTTTTGTTTTCAGGGATGCAATAAAATATATTATTTGTACTTAAAAAAAAAAAAAAAACTGCTTTGAGGTTTAACAAAGCACTTTCCTTACATATCATTAGCAAAATGACATTCCAAAGGGGTGGGGGGAGGAGGGAACCAACACCTTCACATTGCTTGGGCCCTATTAATAGAAATGAGTTCTTTATCCTGTTTATTCAGAAGTTGACATTAGGCATAAAAAATAGGCATGACCTTTTCAGCCAGACTCTAGGCAGAAGACACTAAAAATACATCTATGTCCTCAGGCACATGGTCAGAGCCACTATGAATAACCCTCCATGCTCCCTGGAAATTCAGGCAGGCACCAAGAAGGGGCCTGCAGGGCAATGTGTATGTGGGAACACAGGGGGAGGCCTTTGTCCTCTAAGAGATGAGGCACGGCCCAGAGCAATGGAGACCTTGTCCTTTTCTGAACTATGAGATGGTCCAGAGGAGGAGAAGACGAGTGGATTAGGAAAATGGGGGGATTTGGCCATATTATAATCAAATTTCCCTCAGTCTTTGAGAATTATGAGCAAGAACTTGGACTCAAATTAGCTTATGATTAAACTCAAACAGTGTGATAGTACTATTGATTAAAATGAAATATCTGGCTATACTAAGTCCAAGTCACTGTGTGGTAGAAGGAGTTAATCCCATATAAGTATTATCACTTATTAATAACAATAGTAATTACATTTATTGAGCCAGTCACTGTTCTTTAGCTATATTATCTCATTTAATCTATACAACAACCCTGTAAAGAGATACCATTACTATCCTCATTTTACAGTTGAGTAGACTAAAGCTAATAGCAAGTAAGTAATTTGACTAAGGTCACACAACTAGTAAATAATTTACTCTGGGTCCATGCGACTTGGATTCCAAGCTCTTAACCAAGAGACAAGAACAGGGGAGCCTGGGTAGTTAAGTTGGTTAAGTGACCAACTCTTGATCTCAGCTCAGGTCTCTATCTCAGGGTCATGAGTTCAAGCCCCGGGTTGGGCTCCACACTGGGCATGGAGCCTACTTTAAAACAAAAAAACAAAAAAGAGAGAGAGAGACAAAAACAGAGAAAGAATGAAGCCACCTTCCATAGCCAGTCAGTTATAGAGCCATTCACACCAGACCGGGGTCTCTAGATACCAATCGCTCCTACCTGTAGACTTCTCCTGGAGAAGCAAGCAGGGCAGGCCTCTGACTGATGTGGACTCCCTCGGTTCTCTGGGCTGGGGACTCTGCCACCTGCAATCTAGGCTTTACCTCAGCTGTCTGGTCACATCATCCCTGAATCCTCAGGCTCCCCTGCCCCTGCTGCCACCTGTGTCTGCTTACCTGTGCCTGCTTGACTGAGCACAGGCACTTGTTTCCCAAGCCTGTGCTGAGCCCCTGGACCATTAAATCCAGCAGGTCTACCAGGGAAAACATGACCCATTTATTCTTGTCAGTCACCTCCTTCCGCCTGCTTGGAAGGTCTTCCACAGCTGACTGCTTCTCCTCACCTGCACTACACTTGCAGGGCTCTGGACGCAGTTCTACAGGTTGCACTCCCATACCTATTTAAAATCTTCAGAGGCAATAAAGCACAGTGGTTACGGCCCACCACACTTCAATTCAGTCTCAGGTCTGCCATATAGAAGATGGGTGACCTTACGCAAGTTTCTTTCTTTTTTTTTTTTTTTTAAGATTTTATTTATTTATTTGACAGAGAGAAAGAGAGCACAAGTAGGGGGAGCAGCAGAGGGAGAGGGAGAAGCAGACTCCCCGCTGAGCAGGGAGCCCGACATGGGACTTGATTCCACGACCCTGAGATCATGACCTGAGCCGAAGGCAGATACTTAACCGACTGAGCCACCCAGGCGCCCTGTTACACAAGTTTCTTAAACTTAGCCTCAATTTTCCTTCTTTTTTTTTCTTTTTTCTTTTTTTTTTTTAATTGAAGTATAACTGATGTATTAGTGTCAGGTATACAATGTAATGGTTCAATATTTGCATTAGCCTCAATTTTCTTATCCATAAGAGTAGATTTTGAGGATTCAGTGAGGTAGGATACAAAGTGCCTTGAATGTACTTAGTGCTCAGTAAATGTAAGTTCCTGTCTCCAAATTTAAACTTTACTGCCTAACCCAATCCTAACTCAAATATTCCTTGGGTGCCTCCTACCCAGATGCTACCCAAGATGTAGCTCTGAGTCCCTGGTTTGTTTTCAAATCAGAGGGCTTCTCTGAAAACTGATAACTCATCAAATCACATTGAAGCGTAAGTATGACTTGCTTTCACAAAGCACTAGAAAGGGAAAGTATCTTCAAGAACAACCCCCTCCCTTCCCCCAGATCACACACCTGGTTAGTAATAGAGCCAGGACTAGAAGCTGGGTTCAAATAATTTCTGTCACTGCCTAAAATGAATTAAAAAGAGATACAGTTTCTTGGCATAGAGATTCCATTTACATGGTTATTTATAATAACTTTGATCCTAGGGATCCCGAAAATTGGGCCATCGAAAAATCCTTTTCTTTCACTTTTGTTGTATTACATTTTTCCGCACAATTAGATTTTGGATAGGTCTGAGGCTCAAATTAATTTGAATTCCCTGCTTTCATAAGAGCCAACAGTGGAATTTGGTGCCCCAAGAATGGGCTGGGTAGCAGACAGAGCTAGTTAGGAATTCTATTTTGTGGAACATCATCTCTAGGTAACTGGAAAGTTACCAAAGGCTACTTAGACTCACTGTCCCTCAGAGTTAACATTATTTGGCCATTCCTAATTATGATGATTCCCAAACATCATCAGTCACATGCTACCATCACAATTTTTTTAATATCTGGGGCCACTATTATCTACTTCATGTGTTTCTGTAAAAAAGCTTATTTATTTTCTTCAGCTATGTCTAAACAATATCTATGCAATCACAAGCTGATATTCTGGTTAATATTTTTCTAATATGCATTAAAATACGCAACTGTTGGTTGTTGTTTTTTTTTTAAATTTCCCATCAGTAATACATAAACCACTACTGGCACATACTGCCTCATGAGATGCACAAATACCTTCCTCAACAGAATAAACATTTGATTAACCAAGGTCCCCTTCATGATTAACCAATGTCCCCTTCACTAGATGGATGATGGCTATTAAGGAGGGCACTTGGGTTGAGCACTGGGGGTTATATGTAAGTGGTGAATCACTAAATTCTACTCCTGAAAACAATATTACACTATATGTTAACTAACTAGAATTTAAATAAAAATTAGGGGAAAAAAACACACCAAAACACCAACATCCCCTTCAATAACTCCAGTGAGGGGACTCACCACTTTCCAAATGTTACCTAAAGATTTAGTTCCCAGCTAAATAGACAGCTCTGGAAGGACACCAGGCAGTACCGAAGTGACCAGTGGTATATTTTGAAATTTTTACTTTTTTTTTCAGAAAGAACCTCTTGAAAGAGAATAAGGCTTTCAGGTCAGAGGTGGTTAGAATTTTAACTCTACTACCTGTAAGTTCCTGAGCAAGTGACAACTTCTGAGCCTCAGTTTCTTCATTCTGCAAGGGGACAATGATACCCATGACACCCCTCTGCTAGGGTTGACCATGGGTTAAAATGCATACATGAAGCATCTAGCACAGCACCTGGCACAAAGTAATCACCTACTAAATATGAGTGCCCTTCCATTTCCACAAGAATATAGATTAAATAACCTGGAAACACTAATGACTTTCCTTGGTAAAAACTGACCCAGTTTATCTCCTAGAGGCACTCCAATCACCCTGTTTTTGCATACGAATTTGGGACAGTATTTTTCTTCCTATTTGGCTGGGAGCCTGTTTATCTTTCTAAACCATAACTAGGGGACATGATCATTCTGAATGTAAAAACAGAATTTCTGACTGAAATGGCAGAGCCCTCACTGTTGGTTTTCTAGGTACAACAGGTTTTCCATAATCCCAAGGGGAAATCTAGTTTGCCTTTGGGGATGTGGGGGGTAGGCCCACTAGGGGTGGGGGGGAGGGGCTCTAACCTGGAGGCACCAACCCTGAATCTGTCTGCTTAAGTCCATAGAATTTCAGCAGAAAAGCATCAACCATCACTGTCAAAGAGCTGGGGCCTTTGAACTAAAGTTACACAGCCCAGAAAAGGTAGGAAAAGTAGAGCTGGAGCGCAGACAGTCCTAATGAGGTGGGTTGGTGGTCAAAACCTCACTTGCATTCATTTCACTCATTATTATTTGACATTAAGGAAATTTTCTGCTGAGCAGAGTAACTTTGACACGTGATTTCCTGTGCTCTCTGGGTATACGCAGAGCATTATAAGAAATAATGATTCCCAAAGAGCCCATCTAATCTGACAATTTTCATCAGCCTCCAAAAGGAAATTTTATCTTTTGTCCATTTCTCCTGGGTTAGTATTTTGTTTTTGTTTTTTTTTTAGTGTGTTCCTATAAAAAGAGAGAGAGAACAAGATCTATAACCTTCAACAATGTCCTTGCAAAAGTTAGAC
This sequence comes from Leptonychotes weddellii, assembly GCF_054177405.1. Classification (NCBI taxonomy): domain Eukaryota; kingdom Metazoa; phylum Chordata; class Mammalia; order Carnivora; family Phocidae; genus Leptonychotes; species Leptonychotes weddellii. The sequence goes on from NW_027923552.1 coordinate 4,678, forward strand.
ATGTGACATAAATACGATCTTTCACTCATCTTAACCACGACTCAGCATTTCTCAGCAGGTGATTTAAATATTCACTGGCCCAACTCTCCTCTTCGTCTAAATCATGGTAATCTCCAGGCAAACCCTGTGAGTTTGGCCTAAGAACCACAGGCACTAGACTATCAGGACCAAATGGCATGAATCTAGGTAGCCAGTTCCTAATTACTCTAGTCTCAACCAATTTTGAGTCTACATTTGTGAACGTGGGTTATGAGGGACATGGGAATAAAATTCTGATTCTGGCTGTTTACAAACTTTGTGCGATATGAGTGAAATCTACTATCCAACTTTTACCTGAAAACATCTTTTAAAACCACTTTTCAAAAAAAAGATACTGAAAAAACTAAAAAAGAAAAAAAGATTGAAATATGATTGAAATGTTTTATAGTAAAAATTAATCAAAACAGTAAAATTCAGGGATGCCTGGGTGGCTTGGTCAGCTGAGCACCTGACTCTTGATCTCAGCTCAGGTCTTGATCCAGTAGTGAGTTGAACCCCTGCGTTGGGCTCCATATTAAAAACAAAACAAAGCAAAACAAAAAACAAACAGTAAAATTCAGCACAAAATCATACTTAATTATTCATCATTAGCAACAGCAAGACTACCAATAAGATGATGGTACTCATTAGCATAGCCAATCACAATGGGTTTAATAAAGATTTAAATTAAAAAGCCATATAAATTTCAGGGCACCTGCATGGCTTAGTTGGTTAAGCGTCTGCCTTTGGCTCAGGTCATGATCCTGGGGTCCTGGAATCCAGCCCCAAGTAGGGCTCCCTGCTCAGTGGGGAGCCTGCTTCTCTCTCTCTCTCCCTCTGCCCCTCCCCCTGCTTGTGTGTGCGCACTCTCTCTCTCTAATAAATAAATAAATTTTTTTTCTAAAACAGCCATATAAATAAGAACAAAGAGGGGCGCCTGGGTGGCTCAGTTGGTTAGGCGACTGCCTTCGGCTCAGGTCATGATCCTGGAGTCCCTGGATCGAGTCCCTGGATCGAGTCCCGCATCGGGCTCCCTGCTCGGCAGGGAGCCTGCTTCTCCCTCTGACCCTCCCCCCTCTCATGTGCTCTCTGTCTCTCTCATTCTCTCTGTCTCAAATAAATAAATAAAATCTTTAAAAATAAATAAATAAGAACAAAGATTTGAGAGCTCAACACAATTTCTTAAATGTCACATGACTTTCTTTCAGATTTATCTTTAATATTGATAGACTGTACATTTCAGCTTCAAAATAAGGAAAAAGATTCTGTTTTCTAGCCCTTCAAAAGCTATTGTTATTCTTCCTCCCTACTCTGCCCCTACTTCTCTATAATCATTCTTTAGCAATCTTCTGAATTCCTTTCCATTCCATTAAAGGCTCCAAGGAACTATTTCTCTCTCACATCCCCCCACACACACTCTGCCTCCATGTCAACAAGCTTTATCTATCCATCCCAGGGAGGAAAACATTTGCATCAACAATCCAAAACAATAGAACATGCCAAACCATTGACTTTTAGTATTAGAATATACTATATAGGTTTTGGGGTAACTGAGCCTTCCTAATAATAGTTTCAAAAATAATGTTTAAATGCACGTTATCAATTTTTTCACACCACGTGACAGGAGGAGGAGCCCACATATTAGAGCATGAGATGGTAAGAATTTGAGATTTTAAATTTGCTACAATGGATACACGTAAAGTTGATTTGACAGGGCACCAAAAAAAAAAGCATGAGTAGCCCCAGGGTCTTCCCCAAACCACTCCTCAGTTCCATATAAGGAGGAAGTTACCTTAATTTCCAGATCCATTCCTAGAACTTCATTGCACAAAACCAAGCTAATAGAGGAAGAAAGAAAATTAAAATGTCCAAAAGGCTATGTTGATCTACATAATGAAGAGCTGAGCAAAGAAGGGAGAAGGAAGAGATAAGCGTCTTTATGTAGGTTCAGCTGGGTAAAGACCCGGGGCAGTAGCTTGTACTGGGGGAGAAGAGAGACTTTGGAGCAGCTACAATGTTGGGAAGATACTTTGAGAAGGAAAAAATAGGATTTTTAAGAAGCCCTGCATTTTCAGGAAAGACAGCAAGAATGCTTTAGTTTATTTATAATTATTATTTGCTGGTCTGTTATTCATTGAATGAGATTCCATGCTGGACTGGACCCTGAGATGATTATCCCCTTATCTACATAATATCAAGTGTCAACAAAGATTCAAATTACCAGATTAGTTGGCAACCATTGATATGGATGTGTGTGTATATGTGTGTATTGTTCTTTTAACAAAGCTTGCTCCTCTCTCCTATTAGATATACTCTGCCTTTTGTAAAATAAGAATAAAAAATACAGAACTCTACATAGTGTGACAAGATAGACTCACTAAAGTTTACTTCTTGAGTCCAGTCGTTGCTTTGGCCAGACCAGGACGTGTGGCCCGCAGCGCCCGCTCTTTGAGCCCCGTCGCTCCCGCCCGCCCGCAGGATGGCCCACAAGCAGATCTACTACTCGGACAAGTACTTCAATGAGCGCGACGAGTACTGGCATGTCATGTTACCCTGAGAACTTTCCAAACAACTCCCGAAAACCCATCTGATGTCTGAAGAGGAGTGGAGGAGACTTGGTGTCCAACAGTCTAGGCTGGGTTCATTACATGATTCATGAGCCAGAACCACATATTCTTCTCTTTAGACGACCTCTTCCAAAAGAGCAACAAAAATGAGGTCTATCTGGGGATCGTCAATTAAATCTTTTTCAAATTTAATGTATATGTGTATATAAGGTAGTATTCAGTGAATACTTGAAAAATGTACAAATTGTTGATCCATACCTGTGCATGAGCTGTATTCTTCACAACAACAGAGCTCAGTTAAATGCAACTGCAAATAGGTTACTATAAGGTGTTTAAGATGAAATTTCTTCTAGTCGTTTTTTCTCTTAATATAAGTGCCTGTTTGACTTTACCTGTTACTTTTGTTAAATAAAGTTCGTATGTTGCATTAAAAAAAAAAAGTTTACTTCTTGAAGCAGATATAGGATTGAGACCTTTTATCTACAATGCCCTCAATGCAGAATGTACTGCATGCCCTGTTCCCTTCACTGAGGCTGAGAGGCAAAGAAGTCCCAGCTGCCAATTCTGCCATCTCCAGCTGCACAGTCCCAGATTACTTTAACTATTATTAATTACCGGCACATCAAACTCATTATCCCATACCAGTGCATCTTAATAGCATGGCTAAGAACCGTAGATATAAACCTATTTGCATTAGGCAACCAAAGAATCCATTTGAAAACCAGAAATTTCTATAGAGACTGACTCCATTGGCCAAAGAAACAATCCCCAAAAAGCAGGGCCAGACAGTGCTAATCAAGCTCAGTGCTGACCTTTCCAAACTCCAAGGCTAGTCTTGCACACCTCTCCAGCCTAAGGGGAATTTAAGGCCCAATACTGTCTTCTCTAAAGTATGGTAGAAAGAGCACTAGACTCACAGAGAACTGGATTCAATCCAAGCTCTGTCATCCTCTTAAGAGGCAACACAGGGTAGGAGGTTGTACAAAGAGATGAACTAGACAGACTGGGTTCAAACCCCAGCTGCCTCACTTACTCTTTTTGTGACCTTGGGCAAAGCACTTCACCCTTTTGTGCCTCATTTTCCTCACCTATAAAAAAAGGATAATAATATTTACTTATCAGGGTTTGCTGTGAGAATTAAGTAAGACACATGTAGAAGCTCAATAAAGGTTAGTTGCTGCTGTGTGGCCTTGGGCAAGTCACTTAACATATCTGGATTTCGGTTTCCTCATTTGTAAAGTAATGGGGATGGATTACATAATTTCAAAGACTCTTGACAATACAGAACTCTAAGAAGATGTCAGATCCCAACAAGGAATAATAGACATAAGGAACAAATAACAAAAGAAAATTTGGCATGACATGTTGGTTGATTCTTTTCCTTTTTTTTTAAAGATTTTATTTATTTATTTATCAGAGAGAGAGAGAGCACATAAGCAGGGGGAGTGGGAGAGGGAGAAGTAGGCTCCCCGCTGAGCAGGGAACCCCATGTGGGACTCGATCCCAGGACCCTGGGATGACCTGAGCTGAAGGCAGACACTTAACCAACTGAGCCACCCAGGCATCCCGAGATATTGGTTGATTCTTATCAGAATGGTCAAGGAAGAGGCAGTGAGAGACCAAGCTGATTGGAAGGGTAATCATCACCCAGGTGTTTAAAGGAAGTGGACATTTCCCATAGTCAGCTGGGCACGTGGAGCAGCTCTCACTCTCCTCACTGAGGCCATCATCCCCACAGACTGAACCAATGGAAAGAAAGAAAGCTAAACAAAAAACATTTTAAGACTGAAAGAAGTAAATTCTCTAAAAAACAATTTTTAAATGGAACAAAAAACAAACCAGTCTAAGGTGAGGTTCTAATGCTGGTTCCATCACTAGCTTGGTTTCTAATTTTACTTTGGCTAACCAGGAAACTCATAGTCAATTTACTGTTAATTTCTACTAACTCTATAAAAGTTATATATTGCCACCATAACTCCACTCTCCCTTTCACTTGGTCATTACACTTTATTTTCCATGATCACAGCATTGGTTGTATTTTAGATTTGCCTATTTCGTTGCACCTATTCTTAAAATCCACTTGAAATCCTTTATGAAACAAGGCAGGGTATTAAATAAGTAGAAATCATTTTGCAAGTCACTCAATTACTTTATACATCATCTTTCTATGTATAAAATAAGTATTTGGGACTCAATGTCCAATATTCCCTTTAGCTCTAATCCTGTTAATTCTAATCTTTTCATTTCTAAAGCTCAAAGTCCATATTAGGTTGCCTTTATAGAGCTTTGACTTACTGTATATAAGTAGCACTGGGTTCTCCAATGTGTTTTAAGTTTCCTTATGCTTTTATGCTAAGATTATTGTCAGTAGCAATAGTGATTTTTAAAGACTCATTTTGTAGATTCCCTTCCATCCTACTAGGCTTTCCATTAGTATCCTAGAATTGGATTTATAATTCTAACTAACATTTGAACAGGGCTTAACATTTATATAGAATTTATCACCTTGATTGAAAGTTTGAAATTATCTCACTTTGATCTTCAGCAAACCTTTGTGATAAGTGAAGCAGGAATACATCTCCACTTTATAGATGAGGACAATACCAGATGAAATAAATAGTACCCCTTTTTACAGATGAGGAAACAAAAATACAAAGATACTAAGTGACTTGCTCAAATTACACAATGACTTGCACAGGGACTTGAACCCTAATCCTCTGACTCTGAACCCTTGACCGTCTCCAACCATCTAGCATTAAGTCTTTACCTTCGATGGCCTCAGAAGCCACCAAAGGGAAAAGCTGTGGGGATCAACTTGCGAATCCCAGGAGCTAGTAATGATGACAAACTTGCTTCCGGGAGGGCTGAGCCTGTGACTGTCGGCTTCAATCCCAGGCTTTCTGGGACTCCTGGGGAGCTGGAATTACTGAGGAAACATTTTGATGGTACCTGCTGAAGCCATAGCCAATTCCAGAATTTGCTACTCTGCTTGGGAAAAGAAAGTCTGAACCTTATTTGGATTCCTGGGGGGGGCTCCTTGGGTCTTGTTGCCTGAGGCAGGAAATAAAGCAAATTCCTAAGAGGGGTGGAGCAGGGGACTTGGGGCCCTGCATCAAGAAGTCATGAGTAGAAAGAGCTGTTCCCAAAGGTACTCAGAGGCTTGGTATCCTAGGTGAGGATGAATCTGTCTCATGAAAGCCCCCTGTCCATCTAGCACTTCAAGAGTCTGTCCAGTACTGTCTCCTAGTCAGTCTTCCACGTTCACTGCTCCATCTCTGTGCCTCTCTGTGCAAACCCTTCAGACTGATACTGGATCCAGCTTGATTCTTGCCCCTGGCTTCCCCGGAAACCAGGTGCAGATGTCCCTTGTCTGTTCCCAAAGCCAGTCCCAGCTCCAGAACCCAGCCAGGGCTGTAGAGCCACACCTCTGTTGGCCGGGCAAAGACTGAATGCTCCAGTGCAGAGCTCTCTAGAGCTTCTACACAGAGACTCAGCAAGGACCCTTGAGGAAGGGGACAAGTTTGGCCATGGAGTGATCAACGCTTCTAGTAATTCAATAGTAAAACTGACCCTTGAATAACACAGGTTTGAACCACACAGGTCCACTTACATGCAGATTTTTTTTTTACATACAGTATTATAAATGTATTTTCTCTTATAATTTTTTAATAACATTTTTTCTCTAGTTTAATTTATTGTAAGAATATAGTATATAATACATACAACATACAAAATACGTGTTAATCAACTGTTTATGTTATCAGTAAGGCTTTCAATCAACAGTAGACTATTAGTATTTTTTGGGGCAAGTTAAAAATTACACCCAGGTTTTCAACTGTGTAGAGGGTTGGTACCCCTAACCACTACACTGTTCAAGGTCAACTACACCTAGAACTATGCTAGGTACTTGCGGTATAGCAGAGAACAAGGCCTACCTGGGCCCCATCCTCACAGAGCTCAGAGCTACCCTCTGACCTGCTGATATTCTGCTTCCTTACCCACTTCTGGCAGCAGTTTTAGCTTCCAGAGCAGCTTGCATCGTACCAATTCTGATATAGGCAAAAAAAAGAGGGTTATACACTCATGGACCCACACCACTGGAATAGCAATGAATGAGTATAACCAAGGTTCATTCTAACCCTTCTACCTGATTCCCATTCTAGTTCATGCATTGCTTCCCTGGGATATCCATGATCTATGGGTTTCTCCTGTATATATTCATCACTGACTTCAAGTTGCTTCTCTTATACAAAGGAAGAAAATATGATAGACAATAAATACCCTAGGGCTATTCAGTGTAGTACATGTTGAACCTGATCTTTCCACTGGAATAAGTGGAAGTAATTTATCTCATTGGAGTATTTATGACAGCAAGAAAAAACGTAACTCATGAAATCGTATTTATTTTCCATTAATCTTAAAACATCTCTCACCAGATTAAAACACTCAAAACCAAGACTCATAGTCACCTTCAGGCCATATAATTGATTAGAAAGAGGTATTCTTGAATCATAATGTTGGTTCCCTGAAGGGTAAAACAAGGAGACAGACTACTCACTTATTTTTTTAATATTTTATTTATTTGAGAGGGAGAGAGTGTGTGCAAGTTGGGGGAACAGCAGAGGGAGAGGGACAAACAGACTCTGTGCTGAGCCTGGAACCTGACACGGGGCTCGACCTCACGACCCTGAGATCAAGACCTGAGCTGAAATCAAGAGTCAGGCGCTTAACCAGCTGAGCCACCCAGGCACCCCCAAACTACTTACTTATTAACAGATCCCAAGATAAGGCTTCTCTCATCTATGACCATGGATACTGGTTTCTCTGAATTCTGCAAAGCTTCTAATGTCTAACTTAAATTCCTCCAAATACCATTTAATCCTTACTCTCTCTTTCTTTTTTATAAAGATGTTCCCCCATATATTTTTTTTTAAGTAGACTCCATGCTCAGCGTGGAGCCCAATGCAGAGCTTGAACTCATGACCCTGAAATCAAGACCTGAGCTGAGATCAAAAGTCGGACACTTAACCAACTGAGCCACCCAGGTGCCCCTAATCCTTACTCTCTTATGCTACCCTCAGTGATACTAGATTTTGGAGATCAAATGGACATCATCTAGATAATACACCTTAATAACCAAGAGTTTGATTTAGCATTTTTAAATTCTAAAATTATTTTTAATTGGTTATTTCATGGTTTTTATATTTACTAAAATCAAATGTATCTCACTTTGTAGAATAAGCACATCCCAGAAGGCTCATTTTTAAAGTGCATCTTTCCCCTGACATTCATATAAAACCAGTCCCAAGACAAAAGAAAATCACCTTTGGGGCGCCTGGGTGGCTCAGTTGGTTAAGCGACTGCCTTCGGCTCAGGTCATGATCCTGGAGTCCCGGGATCGAGTCCCGCGTCGGGCTCCCTGCTGTCAGCAGGGAGTCTGCTTCTCCCTCTGACCCTCCCCCCTC
>NW_027923553.1:0-1360 GCF_054177405.1 Leptonychotes weddellii
TTTCATTCACCTCTCCCTCAGTTAGAGATAAAATTGGAAATCACTGCTGATGGCAAGGTTAGACTCTTACCAGTAGACAACTGTCCAGGTCCACAGGGAGACATAGTTATCATATAATTACAGCTTTTCAAGTCACTATTAAATGGTACCTTCTTAAAACAGACTTTAGAAATGTGAAAGGTTTGCTTGTTTGCCTATTTGATTTAATGAAACAATTTTTTTTAGCAAGGACTTTTTGTATACTTACATCTCTGCATTGTTTTTAACGAAAAAATATACTCTAATTTCTTTTTTTAAATAATATATTGCAATCCTAGAAGATTGTCCTTTGAGGCCCAAAAGAGACAAAAGATACCATGGCCTCAAAATTAGGTTTATTGTGAATCATCGGCAGTAGGAGAATGTTCACAAATACCCGTAAAGCAGAAGATAGGAGGATCATTAGAATGGATTAATTCAATATTCATGTTTGAAATGCCTATTGAGAGAAACAAACTGCAACCTCTTTAACAATGTAGTATTGCTTTTTAAAATGTGAACAATGTCTACTCATGTTAATCACATACAAAATTAGCATTTGAAGAAGGAAGTGTATCCTCCCTTGATTTATAGTTAAGATAACATGTCTTTATTTCATCATAGGCAAATGACATTTTAATTTCTTACATAATTCTTAAAAATAGGATTCCAAAAATGACTGTTATAAAGAGTAGGGAACTTAAATCACATTAGCCATGTTTTAGTCCAGGCCCAAATGATTCATACTTACATTAATGGTCAAATTACCTAGCTCTCTTAAGTCTTATACTCCTCTTGTATGGGATTAGATATACTAATGTATTTTATGTACAGAATTATTTTATATTGGTATGAGAAAATGATTTTAAAATGTGTTTTCAAAAATGGTTAGCACTGTAAAAATAAGATATCCTTTCTATTTTTATTATGAACAGTCCAAATTGTTTAACGAGGTATGATCCTCTGATCCACAATCCATGTTATATTTCAGAAATATCAGGTCTCTTCACTGAAATAAGAAAACCTTTAAGCATTTGGGTATGTCTTCCACCTACCACTAAACCTTGATTTCAATAAAAAATACGTATTACATTTTTCTTGCCCCTCCTTCAAGATGTGTTAGGAGTGTTGCCTTTAAATGAAAAGCCATATGCAGAATTATTAAAGATCGGTGCACTGATTTTTAATTAATCCTATATCACTTTTTCATTTTTGATCAGTCAGCTATAACGGACTAACAATTACCAAGCCAAAACAAAAGTGTCCTTAAAATGACCACAAAATGTACTACATACCTAATTCTTCTTGAATGTAGTGGGTATTGGGCTCACAAAAAAAAAAA
>NW_027923554.1:0-227 GCF_054177405.1 Leptonychotes weddellii
TGCCTGTCCAGCTGAAAATGGGGGTAGGGGACCCTCACCTTCTCCTGGTGGAGCAAGGGAAGGATGGTGAGCCCTGGCTGGGGCTTGGGCTGGCCTCTTCCTCCTCCCTCCTCCCTTCTTGCCTACCCAGGGCCTACAGCACCTGTTAGCACACATGCAGGGAAGAAGCTCATCTGCCTCAGGGACATTCTCAGCAACAACCCCCCCTCACCCCAACGCTAGGGCCT
>NW_027923555.1:0-227 GCF_054177405.1 Leptonychotes weddellii
CAGAGTCCCCCAGAGCGCCCACAGAGCCCCGCAGAGCCCAGAGCCCCACAGAGCCCCCGCAGAGCCCCGCAGAGCCCCGCAGAGCCCCCGCAGAGCCCCTGCAGGACCCCCGCAGAGCCCCGCAGAGCCCCGCAGAGCCCCACAGAACCCCACAGAGTGGCCAGTCTCCCGGAGACTCTGCAGCGGGAAGATGTGGCCAAGGCATCTGCCCAAAGGCCTGTACCTCC
>NW_027923556.1:0-227 GCF_054177405.1 Leptonychotes weddellii
TGAATTTGGATATTCTCTATCATCCTTTTTTTTTTAGTTTTAGAAAGCTTTATTATGTCATTTCATGTATACTTTTAAGAAATTAGTTTTTTTTTATTATGTTATGTTAATCACCATACATTACATCATTAGTTTTTGATGTAGTGTTCCATGATTCATTGTTTGTGCATAACACCCAGTGCTCCATGCAGTACGTGCCTTCTTTAATACCCATCACCAGGCTAACC
>NW_027923557.1:0-227 GCF_054177405.1 Leptonychotes weddellii
ATGTCTTTGTCGCACATTTCATTCTAATGGAGAATGATGAACACCATAGCACCAAGCAAATCTGAGGGGTTAGATAATGTCTGGATTAAATAATTTAGGACTCTCTGGGATTTCGGTTGTCATTTTTGGTTTATAACTGACTTGTGGTCACTTTTTATTGCCTCATCGGTCACATTCCTAGACAGGTTTGTGTCTGTTCTTCTGATTTGAATCCCTGTTTGTAAAAC
>NW_027923558.1:0-227 GCF_054177405.1 Leptonychotes weddellii
TCAACAACAAAAAACAAACAGTCCAATTAAAAATGTCAAAGGACTCGAATAGATATTTCTCTAAAGAAGATGTACTAATGGCCAGTAAGCACATGAAAAGTTGCTCAACATCACTCATCATTAGGGGAGTGCAAATCAAAGCTACAATGACATATCACCTCACACCCCCTAGGATGTCCACTACCATAAAAATAGAAAATGAGTGTTGGCGAGGATGTGGAAAAACT
>NW_027923559.1:0-227 GCF_054177405.1 Leptonychotes weddellii
GAGCCACCCAGGCGTCCCTCGCTTCTCTCTCCTGGATGCTCACCTCTCCACAGGCTTCAGGTCGTGGACGGGCCTCTGAGGACGTGGACGGCACAGCTCCCCGAGAAGCCCCTCCTGCCCCCCAGTGGCCCCTGTGGGTCACTACAATGGACCCAGAGCCCTTTACCAGGCCTGCAGGATACTTCTTTTTTTTTTTTTTTATTCTTATGTTAATCCCCATACATTAC
>NW_027923560.1:0-227 GCF_054177405.1 Leptonychotes weddellii
ACATTTAATACTCAAACACAATTTTCTCGCATCAAGCAGATGGGCTGTCTACTTGAAGAGGGTATGGTTCAGTCAATCATGGAAGCAGAGACTAGTAAATCAGGAGGATACCTATGATACCATCTATAAAACCTTCTCAAATTAAATGTGACCAAAAGAAACTAAGTGACTGCCTACATGTTAAACAAACAAACAAACAGAAAAGCTAGTGGAGAACAAAGGTGTAA
>NW_027923561.1:0-227 GCF_054177405.1 Leptonychotes weddellii
GGCCAGATGGGTCCTTGATGACTCAACCGTATAGTCGATGAGGTGCCTTTAAACAGAAGCCACACGACACACGGTTCTGTGTTGATCCGTTGATGAAAACGTGCCCAGAGCCTCCCAGGAAGCTGACCCTGCATTTCCCCAGGAGCCCTGGTTGTGTGTTCGCGGACCCCGCAGTCCCGCGTTCACGGTTCCAGAGCATGGCAGCCGCGGACGGCGAGAATGGACTG
>NW_027923562.1:0-227 GCF_054177405.1 Leptonychotes weddellii
CACACAGCGCTCCAGCAGCTGCAGGTACGTGAGGTTCTCGTGCGTGTTGGGGTCGAAGAAGCCCTTGGTGTCGTCGCTCGGGTCCGCCAGGACGCGGCTCATCTCCTCGTCGAAGTAGCCACGCCGGTAGGCCACGTCCACGGGCAGCCGGTGGCTGTGCACGGGGTCGATGATGCCGCCCGTGGCGATCTGGGCCTCCAGCAGGCGGATGCCGTGGTCGCGGACGA
>NW_027923563.1:0-227 GCF_054177405.1 Leptonychotes weddellii
CTCGGACCCACCTCTGCCAGCTCCCGATGGTCCCCCTGCAGCTTCCTCACTGCTCTCAGCCTTCGCCCAACCGAAGCGAGTCAGCGCCTGGCTCAGGGTCAGGCTTTGGCTTAACGGAACGTCGTGGCTCGTTTGCTCTTCTAGGCCGACCCCTCAGACCTTCGGCGCGTCCGCAGTGAGGCTGTTCTGCTCTCTTATCATTCGCGTGTTCACCGCAAGGCACTTTG
>NW_027923564.1:0-1360 GCF_054177405.1 Leptonychotes weddellii
CAAAATCAGAAGTTTTAGAAGTCGGCTCTGCTAAAGGACGTCACTCCAGTGGCTAATCGGGGGGTGGAACCCTCACGGGACAGTGTGGTCTCAGGACCCTCAGGGTCACAGAAAAACCGGGGGTGCTTGAGTGTGGCAGAGCTCCCAGGTATCAGAGCGGGGAAGCCGGCCGCAGAGACGGAGCGAAGGAGTGGGCTCTCAGCTCGGGATTGCCCTAAACCGTGATCCACAACACAGCCGGGCCACTGCTCTTTCAGCAGGGACCCAGCAAGGGGCAGATCCGGGGAGATTACCCTTCCTCCCCAGGAGGAGCGGTGCAGGTGCGCACCACAGGGATCTGCTGGGATTGGAGACTCCAAACGGGGTCGTGTGCCAGAGATAGAAATGCTCGGCCACAGGCTGGGTGAGCATGGAGAGCGGCCGGAAACTGGGGAGACAGGAGTGACTGAATGCTTTTCTCTGGGGGCACACTGAGGAGTGGTGCCCCAAGTCCTCGGCATCTCCAGGCGGAGATTGGGAGGCAGCCATTTTCACTCTCGTCCTCCAAAGCTGTATGGAAAGCTTGCAGGGAACAAAAGCTCCTGAGAGCAAACCTGAGCAGATTACTTAGCCCGGACTGGCAAAGGCAGGGCAATTCTGCCTCTGGCAAAGACATTTGGGAACCACAGCAACAGGCCCCTCCCCCAGAAGATCAGCAAGAACAACCAGCCAAGACCAATTTTACCGATCAATGAGAATGGCAGAACTTCAGCGCTAGGGGAATCCTGCACATAGAATTCATGGCTTTTTTACCATGATTCTTTAGTTTTTAAAAGTTCATTTTTTAATTTTCTTTTTCCTTTTTCTTTTTCCCTTTTTCAACCAACATCTTATCAATCTCTTTTTTAAAAAATCTTTTTTATTTTTCATTTTTAGAGTCATATTCTATCTCTTCATAGTAGTCACCCTTATTTTTGACATATATATATAAGTTGTTCTCTCTTTAAAATTTTGACATACAGTTTCTTCTAACAGATCAAAATATACCCTAAATCTCTAGTGTATGACTTTGTTCTAGTCTCCTGCCTGATCACATTCTCTCCCTTTTTTTTCTTTTTTCTTTTTCTTTTTTTTTTTAAATCCTCTTCTTTTTTCAAACAATTTCTTATCAATTCTTTTTAAAAAATCTTTTATAATTTTCATCTTTACAGTCATATTCCATCCCTTCATTGTATCAACCCTTATTTTTGTACATATAAAAGTTTTTCTTTCTTTAAAATTTTGGGAGGCACTTTCTTCTAACAGACCAAAATACACCCAAAATCTAGTATGTGGCACTGATCTGGGCACCAGCCTGATCATATTTGATCATATTCTGTTG
>NW_027923565.1:0-227 GCF_054177405.1 Leptonychotes weddellii
CAGCTGTGCGGCACGACTGAGGGAACAGCTGTAAAAAAAGAACCCATGAGAGGAGCGGTCTTCCTGCCAAAGGCACTCACTGCAGCACGAGAGGGGGCTAGCTCAGGGCCCCCACCTCATACGGGACCATTCAGACTTCTAAACAGATATTCCAGAAAGTCTGCAAACCTGGCTGGGCACGGCATGAAAACGCCTGGCGAGTATGGCCCTGGCCTCTGCCGTCACCT
>NW_027923566.1:0-227 GCF_054177405.1 Leptonychotes weddellii
CTGAGCTGTCTGGTCATACAAGGGGGGCTGGGGTGGCTACAGCTACGCAGAGCAGGGGGCAGGACAGGGAGCAGCAAGGCGTGGCCCCTAGTGACATGTGGGGCCCTTAGGTCACCCCTCAGGGATGGGAGAGGCCCTGCCACCCTCAGTGACATGCTCACCACCTCTGTGGACTCCCAGCCTGGCCTCCAGGCTGCGCTCCTACCTGGGCCTCCGGGCCCCTCTCT
>NW_027923567.1:0-227 GCF_054177405.1 Leptonychotes weddellii
TGTTGGTGACTTCTGTTAGCACCAGGTCTTTTTTTTTTTCTTCCCATCTGGAAACAGGAATAAGGATGGTACTTTACCCAGAGGTTTTTTCCTGAGGCTGAAATGATGCAATGCAAGCATAGCATTTAGCATAGGGCCAGTTGCCGTGTGTGCAAGGGACGCTGGCTTCTATTTTCTTAGGCTCATCATCCATCAAACACAATCACTGCTCTTAAATTGTGCCTTTA
>NW_027923568.1:0-227 GCF_054177405.1 Leptonychotes weddellii
GCTCACGAGACACATTTATTAATGTTGCGAATCCACAACATTTACAGCATTTCCTCACGTAGTCTATACAATGTAAATGCCATCGAAGGTTTACTGGCTGGTGTTCCTATCTCCTCTGCATTCTTTAGAATTGTTTTCAGGGTGCCTGGGTGGCTCAGTCAGTTAAGCGTCTGCCTTCGGCTCGGGTCGTGATCCTGGCATCCTGGGATCAAGCCCCACGTTGGGCT
>NW_027923569.1:0-227 GCF_054177405.1 Leptonychotes weddellii
TAGTATAAAACAAAAAGATATTTCCCGTGTGAAGCACAAAACTAAAGGGTCAGGCACAAAGGAAGAAAAATGTGTGCCATGGTAAAAATACCGATGCCAGACAAGTATTTTTCCAGGGGACAGGGTCGGGAAGCAAGGGGCGAGAGGGTGTTGGAGGAAACAGCAAAGAGGGGTACTGGTTTTTTTTTTTTTATTCTTATGTTAATCCCCATACATTACATCATTAG
>NW_027923570.1:0-227 GCF_054177405.1 Leptonychotes weddellii
AGATAGCTGGGATTTTCATCAAGGCACTTGGCAGTTTCAATAGGAGAGGTTTTATGATTTGGTAGGAAAATCTCTGTGTGAAAGTGCCCAGGAATGACGCCTGACAGTGTCACCTCTAGCTTCTGAAATGCAAGCAGCCACCAGTGTCTTCATGTTTTCTGGGGGCCTGCAATATGACTTAGGGTGATAGGGTATCAGGCGGGGGCTGTAAAACTGTGTAACTGCAG
>NW_027923571.1:0-227 GCF_054177405.1 Leptonychotes weddellii
ACAGTCAGCCGGCCACCATTGCCCAGCGGTGGAGATGGTGAAGTCAGAGGTGACGGGGGTCTTTACTTGGGGAAGCTTCTTTAACGCGTGCTCATAGTTTAGCGACAAGGCTAAATTGTCGATGTCGGTGAGCCCTTCTGTGGGATCCCCCAGACCCGCACGCCCCGTCACCCAACGTGCCTGAGGCTGGGATGGTCACTGCCCTCAGAGGCATCACTGAGGAGATG
>NW_027923572.1:0-227 GCF_054177405.1 Leptonychotes weddellii
TGAATCGGCAGATAAAAAGCTTTCCCCAGAGAAAACTCACCGCCCAGATGGTTGTATTGGCAAGTGCTGACAAGCAGAGAGTTACAGGAAAACTAATCCAATCTTAAGTAAGAATCCTGTGCTCCCCTGTGCCTTGGATTATGTCTTAAATATTATCATCTGCCAGGACAGCCAAGAAAAGAGAGTGTTGGAGGGTGAACACACAAGCTGCAGAAAGGTGAGTTTAG
>NW_027923573.1:0-227 GCF_054177405.1 Leptonychotes weddellii
CTCCTATGTTAGGGGCATAAGTATTTATAATTTTTAGATCTTCTTGTTGGATGGACCCTTTAATTACGATATAGTGTTCTTCCTCATCTCTTATTACATTCTTTGGTTTAAATCTAATTTATCTGATATAGGGATTGCCACCCCACGTTTCTTTTGTTGCTCATTAGCATGATAAATTGTTTTCCACCACCTCACTTTAAATCTGAAGGTGTCTTTGGGTCTAAAAT
>NW_027923574.1:0-227 GCF_054177405.1 Leptonychotes weddellii
GGAGATGAGGAGCAGTCTCCGGGTGGGTGCACACACCCCGCCGGGGAATTAGCTTCTCACTGGAAGGAAGGCCAAGGGGAGGGATGAGGAGGGAAGGGTGTGTTGGTTCTGAGCGCTGACCAGCCCCGCTCTTGGCCAGTGGGACAGGAAAGTGGGTTTCTGGTTTTCACCTGCATTGCTTCAGTTGTCTGTGAGGGTGACATTTCCCTTTGTACTGTAATGTTCCC
>NW_027923575.1:0-1360 GCF_054177405.1 Leptonychotes weddellii
AAAAAAAAAAAATTCCAGCATGGCTTTTTGGAAATATAGACAAGCTTGTTCTGAAACTTATATGGATAGCTAAGCCGCAGAAGAGCTAAAGCAATTTTGAAAAATAAGAATGTTTGAAGAATCACTTTCCTCAAATTAAGGCCTACTATATAGATACAGCAATAAATACACTATGGTATTTGTGAGGGATAAACAGTAGATCATTGGAACGGAACAGAAAACCCTGAAAAAAACCCACACATGTATGCCCAACTGGTTTTTTTTTTAAGATGCAAAAGCAAATCAAAGGAGTTAGTTTTAACCTTTCAACAAATGGTGCTGGAGCTAATGGACATCTACAGGCAACAACAACAACAACAAAAAAAGCAAAACATAACCTAAACTCATTCTTTACACAAAAATTTACTTACAATGGATCACTGATTTATGTGGAAACTATAAAATGAACAATTTTTACAAACATATCATAAAAGGAAGTATTCACAATTTAGGTCTAGGCAAAATTTCTTAGGCCTGGTACAAAATAACTACCCATAAAGAAGAAAATTGGTTAAGTTTAGCTGTATTAAATGAAAAACTAATTTGTGAAAGCCCATGTGAAGAGGATGAAAAGGCAATTAACACTTCGGAGAAAATGTTCACAAACCACATATCCAATTTGTATCTAGAATATATGAAGAATATCCAAACCTTGCAGGAAAAAAAAAAATCAATTAGAAAATGGTCAAAAGAGGGCGCCTGGGTGGCTCAGTCGTTAAGCGTCTGCCTTCGGCTCAGGTCATGATCCCAGGGTCCTGGGATCGAGCCCCGCATCGGGCTCCTGGCTCCGCAGGAAGCCTGCTTCTCCCTCTCCCACTCCACCTGCTTGTGTTCCCTCTCTCGCTGTGTCTCTCTCTGTCAAATAAATAAATAAAATCTCGAGAAAAAAAAAGAAAATAGTCAAAAAACATGAAGGAACATTTCACAAAAAATATGTAGATATCACTATACAACTTATACTGAATAAAGAGAAAAGAGTAACAACAGCAAATACTGGCAAGGATGAGAAACTGGATCACACAATCATTGCTGTTGAGAAGGAAAATTGTGCAGGCACTGTAAAAAAAAAGCTGGTAGTTTCTTGAAAAACTAAGCATGCAATTACCATATGAGTCAGCAGTTGTACTCTAGAGCATTTTCTCAGAGAAATTAATATTTCACATAGAAACCTGGACAAAAATGTTCATAGCAGCTTTATTTACAATGGCCAAAAATCAGAAACAACCTTCAATGGACGAATGGTTAAAGAAATTGTGGTACAACAGACATTTTTCCAAAGAAGACATCCAAATGGCCAACAGACACATGAAAAAGTGCTCAA
>NW_027923576.1:0-227 GCF_054177405.1 Leptonychotes weddellii
TCTCAGGAGCCTCGGTTTGCAGGAGGGGATGTGGAAACACAAAGCGGTTAGGTACATAGCCCCAGGTCATGAGCAAATAAAGGCAGACCTGGACGAACCACTCTGAGCAAGGTAGGCTTGAAGCCAAGTTTTTTCCACTCCTCCAGTGCTGCCCCCGGACTCCACAGACTCTGGCTGCCCCCGGTCCACAGCCTGCCATCGGTCCTTATTTGGCATCTGACCCTGGA
>NW_027923577.1:0-227 GCF_054177405.1 Leptonychotes weddellii
TTGTCCTCCAAGCCTTGATTCAGGGCTACCTCCTGGGAAAGTCTCAGTCTTCCCCGAGGGCCCACCACCAGCTCTGCTGGGAAAAGATGTGTTTGTGTCTTGCACTCTATTCTCATTTTGTACATATGAAAATCACAGCGCTTGTCTCTCTGTGAAGATCTGCATCACCCGAACAGAGAAGGATCTCCTGTAGATCCGGATTATTTGTTCCTGGCTCACCTCTAGAA
>NW_027923578.1:0-227 GCF_054177405.1 Leptonychotes weddellii
TCAGCATGAATTTCCAAAGACAGTAGAGTTTAAATAGCCCCCTATCTCCCCACATCCCCAAAATCCTTGATAAGTAAAAACAGAACATTTATAAAGCATCAGTCTCTGACCCAAATTCTAAGGCCCAGCCTCAGTTAGCTTTTGCAGGCACAGCTTTCAGACACAATAGTTTTCAACTGGGAACTTCTGAGACAGTATAGCATTACCCAATGTGTAATAAAGTATAT
>NW_027923579.1:0-227 GCF_054177405.1 Leptonychotes weddellii
AAGTCTTTATATCTGGGAAGAGTTACTTTTTTTTTTTTTTTTTAAGTAGGCTCCATGCTCAGCGTGCAGCTTGAACTCATGATCCTGAGATTAAGACCCGAGCTGAGATCAAGAGTCAGACACTTAACTGACTAAGCCACCCAGGCACCCCTAGGAGGAGTAACTTCTGTAACATGGTTCTTATTTTTCTGATTGTCCTAATTTGGGCTCTTCCTTCCTTTCCTTTT
>NW_027923580.1:0-227 GCF_054177405.1 Leptonychotes weddellii
TCCCATTTAGAAAGAAGATGGGAAGCACGCTAGTCCATAGCAGTTTTGAAATATAGCCTGAAGCATGCTGTCAGTTCTTTAGTTAGGACTTAGTCCTAACCATGGGAATACTTCTCCATGGCTCTTTGCTTTACTCTTTGAGCTCTTGGTTCTGTCCTTTTCATAAGGAATGACCTGTGTTTTTAGCTGTTTTTTCAGCCTGCTTCCTCCCTGTGGGACTTCTAAGA
>NW_027923581.1:0-227 GCF_054177405.1 Leptonychotes weddellii
AGAAAAAAATCTGAATCCTAAAACCAGGATAAATTTCTAGTATTTATAGTAGTACATATCCTATATAACATCCATGTCAGTTAATTTGCAAATAGAAGTGTGCTCAAATGTGTACTAATTGTGAGGGAATTTATATTCGGGCATTTGAATAAATCAGAGTGCCGCCCATTGCCATGTTGAAGTGTCCTAAATGAGATCATGTCTGCATTATCTGTCCTTTATATTCT
>NW_027923582.1:0-227 GCF_054177405.1 Leptonychotes weddellii
AGATAAAAAGCTTCTGCACAGCAAAGGAAACAGTCAACAAAACAAAGAGGCAACCCACAGAATGGGAGAAGATATTTGCAAATGACACTACAGATAAAGGGCTGGTATCCAAGATCTATAAAGAACTTCTCAAACTCAACACCCAAAAAACAAATAATCAAGTCAAAAAATGGGCAGAAGACATGAACAGACACTTCTCCAAAGAAGACATACAAATGGCTAACAGA
>NW_027923583.1:0-227 GCF_054177405.1 Leptonychotes weddellii
TTTTTATGTATATGTCTTATTACCCTTTAAGTTCCTGATGCTAGGTTTTCATTATGATAAGGTTTTTTTTTTTTAATATTTTTAATGTTATGTTAATCACCATATGTGACATCGTTAGTTTTTGATATAGTGTTCCATGATTCATTGTTTGTGCATAACACCCAGTGCTCCATGCAGAACATGCCCTCTTTAATACCCATCACCAGGCTAACCCATCCCCCACCCCC
>NW_027923584.1:0-227 GCF_054177405.1 Leptonychotes weddellii
CATTCTGAAGCCTCTCTTCTTCCAAACTTTCTGGAGATCATTCTTCCCTGGTTGTGTCCCACCTGCACTGGCTGCCCCATCTCTGTGCCCTTTGCAGGCTCCCCTTCTCTTTCTCAGCCTTAAAAGTTAAAGGTGCTCCGAAGCCTTAGGGCATTTTCTCCTTCCACACTCATTCAGACAGAAGGACTTTCAATAGCGAGCCTCGATTTCCAAATATGCAACAAACA
>NW_027923585.1:0-227 GCF_054177405.1 Leptonychotes weddellii
CCTGCCTGGGCCTTGACCTGACACTTGCCTGGTGGGGGTTGCTCTCGTTTCCAGCTCTGGAGGCGTCAGCATCCCCCCCCCAGAGCCCCTGTGCACGCACTGTCTCTGGGCACTCGGGGCACGTCGCCCCGTCCAGGAGGCAACGGGCTCCCGCTCAGTAGAGGCACTGTGAGCCACGGCCCTCACTGCCGCCTTCATTCCCAGGACAAAGCTCGCGGGAGGCCAGA
>NW_027923586.1:0-1359 GCF_054177405.1 Leptonychotes weddellii
TTATATGTTAATAAAAAATTAAAAATTAAATGCCGGGATTAGATCAGACCAGTGTTTCCCAAGTGTGCTCTAAGGGGGTCATACAGCCACAGGTGATGAAGCCGCTCAGCCTTGGATCTGGGCCTCAATTTTTAAAATCACTTAAGTATTTAGTAAATTTATTGAGCAACTACTATGTGTTGGGCATTGTTCTAGCTGAAAAGGGATAAGTCAAGAACAAAGTCTCTGACCTCAGGGAAGCTTCAGCAGGGGTTGGAGGAGAAAGAGAAACATACAAGTAAAAAGATAATGTCAGTGTTAAAGCCAATGAGGGAAATAATTAGGGTGCCGTTACAGAAAACAAGAGGGGCACTTTAATTAGGGTGGCCAGGGAAAGCTTCTTTGAGTTAAAACTTGAAAAGAGAGGAGCTGGGTCAGGAGCATTCCAGGCAGAGGAAATAGCAAGTGCCAAGGTCCTGAGGCAGGACACGGCTTGGGCCAGTCAGGAAGTAGACATAAGCTCTTTATTGGTGATGCATAGTGGCTGAGGGGGAAAGTGGACAATGGAAAGAGAAAAGAAATCACACAGGACCTGTAAGGACTTGGGAGTAAGGAGCAAGGGATAACTTTAATAATTACTAATAATGCATTTACTAATAAAATGACCAATAATTTGCAAAACCTGTACCCACCACAGAGGCAGAAAATGCAGGTTCTCACTCTCATGGCTTCCCTTGTAGCTGGCAATGTCATGTGTAAATTAAACCAGAGGGGAACTCTCCTGGGCAAATTCTGGGCAGATATAATCTTTGTGACAAAAGAAAGAGATAAGCGGACAAGCTGCATCTTCTTCTTCCTACATCTGAATGCACTTTTGTCAAGACATGTTGTACAGAGCCTTGGCAGCCATCTCATGATAATGAGGAAGAGTGCCAAGAGATTCTCAGAGAAGGCCTGACATGGTTGAGCCACTGCTCCTGCTTGGAATCACCTGTGGACCACTTGTTATGTGAGAAAAGTAAATCTCTTTAATTTAAGCCCATCATAGTTGGATACTTTGTTATGGGCAACTGGGAACATTCTTTTTCTTTTCTTTTCTTTTCTTTTTGATGTAGTGTTCCATGATTCATTGTTTGCGTATAACACCCAGTGCTCCATGCAGTATGTGCCCTCTTTAATACCCATCACCAGGCTAACCCATCCCCCCACCCCCCTACCCTCTAGAACCCTCAGTTTGTTTCTCAGAGTCCATAGTCTCTCATGGTTCGTCTCCCCCTCCGATTTCCCCCCCTTCATTTTACCCTTCCTACTATCTTCTTTTTTTTAATATATAATGTATTATTTGTTTCAGGGGTACAGGTCTGTGATTCAACAGTCTTA
>NW_027923587.1:0-227 GCF_054177405.1 Leptonychotes weddellii
AGTGTTCCATGATTCATTGTTTGTGCATAACACCCAGTGCTCCATGCAGAACGTGCCCTCCTCAATACCCACCACCAGGCCAACCCATCCTCCCACCCCCCTCCCCTCTAGAACCCTCAGTTTGTTTTTCAGAGTCCATCGTCTCTCATGGTTCGTCTACCCCTCCGATTTCCCCCGCTTCATTCTTCCCCTCCCGCTACCTTCTTCTTCTTCTTTTTTTTTTTCTT
>NW_027923588.1:0-227 GCF_054177405.1 Leptonychotes weddellii
GGTTATTTACTATTGTTAGAAAGAAAATCTATGCAAAAATATCAAAGTTTAAAATGTAGAGAGTAGGGGCGCCTGGGTGGCCGAGTTGGTTAAGCATCGACTCTTGATTTTGGTTCAGGTCATGGTCTCAGGGTCATGAGATTGAGTCCTGTGTCATTGGGCTCTGCCCTCAGCTGGGAGTCTGATGGAGATTCTCTCCGTCTACCCCTCCCCTGTCCGTGCTTCTC
>NW_027923589.1:0-227 GCF_054177405.1 Leptonychotes weddellii
TTCTCTTCTCCTGCTGGGTTTAGGCTTTATTTGCTGTTCTTTCTCCAGCTCCTTTAGGTGTAGGGTTAGGTTGTGTACTTGAGACCTTTCTTGTTTCTTGAGAAAGGCTTGTATTGCTATATACTTTCCTCTTAGGACTGCCTTTGCTGCATCCCAAAGATTTTGAACAGTTGTGTTTTCATTTTCATTGGTTTCCATGTATTTTTTTAATTCTTCTTTAATTTCCT
>NW_027923590.1:0-227 GCF_054177405.1 Leptonychotes weddellii
CATTGTTTGTGCATAACACCCAGTGCTCCATGCAGAACGTGCCCTCCTCAATACCCACCACCAGGCTAACCCATCCTCCCACCCCCCTCCCCTCTAGAACCCTCAGTTTGTTTTTCAGAGTCCATCGTCTCTCATGGTTCGTCTACCCCTCCCGATTTCCCCCGCTTCATTCTTCCCCTCCTGCTATCTTCTTCTTCTTCTTTTTTTTCTTAACATATATTGCATTA
>NW_027923591.1:0-227 GCF_054177405.1 Leptonychotes weddellii
GGTTATTTACTATTGTTAGAAAGAAAATCTATGCAAAAATATCAAAGTTTAAAATGTAGAGAGTAGGGGCGCCTGGGTGGCCGAGTTGGTTAAGCATCGACTCTTGATTTTGGTTCAGGTCATGGTCTCAGGGTCATGAGATTGAGTCCTGTGTCATTGGGCTCTGCCCTCAGCTGGGAGTCTGATGGAGATTCTCTCCATCTACCCCTCCCCTGTCCGTGTTTCTC
>NW_027923592.1:0-227 GCF_054177405.1 Leptonychotes weddellii
GACCCCGACCTGGGGCCCAACGGTCGCGTCTCCTACTCCATCGTGGCCAGCGACCTGGAGCCACGCGCGCTGGCGTCCTACGTGTCCGTGAGCGCGCAGAGCGGGGTGGTGTTCGCGCAGCGCGCCTTCGACCACGAGCAGCTGCGCGCCTTCGAGCTGACCCTGCAGGCCCGCGACCAGGGCTCGCCCGCGCTCAGCGCCAACGTGAGCCTGCGCGTGTTGGTGGG
>NW_027923593.1:0-227 GCF_054177405.1 Leptonychotes weddellii
GGAAATTAGTATTACTGATCTTAGGCATTTTTTTTTTTTTAAGAGACAGAACTAAATTACCGGCAGCAGAGATGCAAACAATAAAGTTATATAAATGTACTTTAAACCCATTAGACCGCTCAGCAAACAGTCAAGTGGTGTTCAACATATGGAAAGGGGTTTTACTTTTAATTAAACATGTAATTAAGCATATTGATTCTTGGTCGCACTAACTTAAATAAGAGACA
>NW_027923594.1:0-227 GCF_054177405.1 Leptonychotes weddellii
TTCATTGATTTCTGCTCTGATCTTTATGATTTCTCTTCTCCTGCTGGGTTTAGGCTTTATTTGCTGTTCTTTCTCCAGCTCCTTTAGGTGTAGGGTTAGGTTGTGTACTTGAGACCTTTCTTGTTTCTTGAGAAAGGCTTGTA
This sequence comes from Leptonychotes weddellii, assembly GCF_054177405.1. Taxonomy (NCBI): domain Eukaryota; kingdom Metazoa; phylum Chordata; class Mammalia; order Carnivora; family Phocidae; genus Leptonychotes; species Leptonychotes weddellii. The sequence goes on from NW_027923594.1 coordinate 144, forward strand.
TTGCTATATACTTTCCTCTTAGGACTGCCTTTGCTGCATCCCAAAGATTTTGAACAGTTGTGTTTTCATTTTCATTGGTTTCCA
>NW_027923595.1:0-227 GCF_054177405.1 Leptonychotes weddellii
CTCCCGGGTACACTCACAGCAAGACCTGCAGCCAGGACACTGGGCACTCCCACTCCCAATCCCACTCGTGGCCCCTCCTCCCACATTGTCTCTTGGTTCCCACTTGAATTCATATTCTCTGAGAGACAGACACCAGCTACGTCTTCCAGGCCCCCTCCAAGGCCAAGCCAACCCATGAGCCCAGTGCTCGCGCTGGGGGAACTGCTGGGGCCTCTGTGTTAAACATC
>NW_027923596.1:0-227 GCF_054177405.1 Leptonychotes weddellii
GTATGGAGGTTCCTCAAAAAGTTGAAAATAGAGCTACCATATGATCCAGCAATTGCACTACTGGGTATTTACCCCAAAGATACAAAAGTAGGGATCCGAAGGGGTACGTGCACCCCGATGTTTATAGCAGCAATGTCCACAATAGCCAAACTGTGGAAAGAGCCAAGATGTCCATCGACAGATGAATGGATAAAGAAGAGGTGGTATATATATACAATGGAATATTA
>NW_027923597.1:0-1359 GCF_054177405.1 Leptonychotes weddellii
AGGAAAGGGAGAGAGATGGGGCTGCTGGGTGGAATGACTGGTCGTCATGATAGACAGGGACACGTCAGCAGAGGGCAGAGGAGGGAGGCCGGGGGTGGTGAGGGCACAGCAAGGCAAAGGGCTGGAGGAGAGGGTGTCTGTTGTGTTTGGGGAACAGGGGAGCAGAGCCAGAGGGTGCTCCTGTTACCCCAGGTGCCTGTGTGCAGATTAGAACGAGGCATGCCCTCCCCAGAGGCACAGCCTGTGAGCACAGGGCTCCCCAGTGGGGGGGGGGGTAACTGAATTTTATCCCTCTCTGTCCAGCCCCCTTGTTCAGGCACAATGTGTGGGTGTCATGTGGTGGCCCTGTTAAGAACAGGGAGAATCGCTTTTTTAAAAACAGATTTTTTTTTTTTTAAGCAAAGAGTTGCAGTCTTACTCCCTGGGGAAAATAAAAACTAGGTTGCTCAAGGTATCAAAAGCACACAGATACAAAGCTGGTCCTGTGCAGCTTTCTGTGGCAAGCGGTCCCCAGGTGTGTGCGTGGTTAAGTGTTTGCTGGGCGGAAACAGCAGTGAGCTGGGCTTTGGGTCTCTTGCAGCCTTTTTCTCCTACGTGTGTTGCCAGCAACTGAGAAATGATCTATCTGGTCCTCACAAGGTGCCAGATGCATATTTGAGGAATGAATGGATGGACAGTCCTTGAGCTCTGTGCTTGAAGACCAATGTAGGAAGATTCAGTTTTGTTATTTTACTGTTTAACTCATGTTTTGAGCCAAAGGGGCTTGGATATGCCTTGGTTATTGGAGATACAGTCCACCTCATGGGTTGAAAATTCACCGTATTTTGCACTTAGGGCTCTGGAGACAGATCTCAAAAAAAAAAAAAAAAGTCCAAAACAGCTGTGGACAAAGGCAGCATTGTTGGAATCAGCGAATGACTTTCCAAGAAGACAACTCGGGCCAAAATGCTTTTGGCCGTACCGCCCTATGCAGACGAGAGTTAACAGGCCCAACTGGTTTCCGTAGGAAGGCCTGCTTGCAAGGTTGGGCCCTTGGCTAAGGTCTGAAAACTTGCATTTTAGGAGGAGGCCCACTATTCCTGAAGCTGGTTAAGAGTGGCTCACGGTGCCTAAAACTGTGCAAATGATATAGCTTATGCTGAACACCCCTTTTCCTTGCAGGCGTCCAGAATTTTGGTACATGCTAGGCAAAGGATGCCCACCTGACCAGTCTCCAGTGACAGCCCTGAGCCTGAACTTCCCCAGTTGGTCGAACACTGAGCACGTGTTGCCACAGCTCTTTGCCGGGTGGGTTAGGTGTGGCCTGGGTGACTCCAGTGGGAGGGGACTCCGGAAGCTAGCGCCAGGTTCCTTCTAGGT
>NW_027923598.1:0-227 GCF_054177405.1 Leptonychotes weddellii
CAGTCCCATCCATGTTGATGTAAAAGTTGGGTATTCATCTTTTCTGATGGCTGAGTAATATTCCATTGTATATATGGACCACATCTTCTTTATCCATTCATCTGTTGAAGGGCATCTCGGCTCTTTCCACAGTTTGGCTATTGCGGACATTGCTGCTATGAACATTGGGGTGCATATGGCCCTTCTTTTCACTACATCTATGTCTTTGGGGTAAATACCCAGTAGTG
>NW_027923599.1:0-227 GCF_054177405.1 Leptonychotes weddellii
TAAAATGAGTTTGGAAGTTTTCCTTCCATTTCTATTTTTTGGAACAGTTTCAGAAGAATAGGTATTAATTCTTCTTGAAATGTTTGGTAGAATTCCCCTGGGAAGCCATCTGGCCCTGGGCTTTTGTTTTTTGGGAGATTTTTGATGACTGCTTCAATTTCCTTAGTGGTTATAGGTCTGTTCAGGTTTTCTATTTCTTCCTGGTTCAGTTTTGGTAGTTGATACAT
>NW_027923600.1:0-227 GCF_054177405.1 Leptonychotes weddellii
CTCCCGGGTACACTCACAGCAAGACCTGCAGCCAGGACACTGGGCACTCCCACTCCCAATCCCACTCGTGGCCCCTCCTCCCACATTGTCTCTTGGTTCCCACTTGAATTCATATTCTCTGAGAGACAGACACCAGCTACGTCTTCCAGGCCCCCTCCAAGGCCAAGCCAACCCATGAGCCCAGTGCTCGCGCTGGGGGGAACTGCTGGGGCCTCTGTGTTAAACAT
>NW_027923601.1:0-227 GCF_054177405.1 Leptonychotes weddellii
TAGTTCTGGAGGCTAGAAATCTGAAATCAAAGGTGTTGGTAGCTGTGGTTCATTTTGGCAGCTCTGAGGGAGAATCTGGGTCACAACTTCCTCTTAGCTTCTGGAGTTGTAGGCAATCCTTGAGGTACCTCAATCTCTGCTTCTATAGCCATGGCATTCTTCCCTGTGTCTGCATCTTAACATGGTGTTCTTTCCGTGTGTCTCTAGCATCTGTTATTAAAGAAGCT
>NW_027923602.1:0-227 GCF_054177405.1 Leptonychotes weddellii
GGCGCCTGGGTGGCTCAGTTGGTTAAGCGACTGCTTTCGGCTCAGGTCATGATCCTGGAGTCCCTGGATCGAGTCCCGCATCGGGCTCCCTGCTCGGCAGGGAGCCTGCTTCTCCCTCTGACCCTCCCCCCTCTCATGTGCTCTCTCTCTCTCATTCTCTCTGTCTCAAATAAATAAATAAAATCTTTAAAAAAAAAATATCAGAAGTTGTTAATTGGATAGTCACA
>NW_027923603.1:0-227 GCF_054177405.1 Leptonychotes weddellii
AGTGTTCCATGATTCATTGTTTGTGCATAACACCCAGTGCTCCATGCAGAACGTGCCCTCCTCAATACCCACCACCAGGCCAACCCATCCTCCCACCCCTCTCCCCTCTAGAACCCCCAGCCTGTTTTTCAGAGTCCATCGTCTCTCATGGTTCGTCCACCCCTCCGATTTCCCCCGCTTCATTCTTCCCCTCCCGCTACCTTCTTCTTCTTCTTTTTTTTTTCTTA
>NW_027923604.1:0-227 GCF_054177405.1 Leptonychotes weddellii
CCATACATTACATCATTAGTTTTAGATGAAGTGTTCCATGATTCATTGTTTGTGCATAACACCCAGTGCTCCATGCAGAACGTGCCCTCCTCAATACCCACCACCAGGCTAACCCATCCTCCCACCCCCCTCCCCTCTAGAACCCTCAGTTTGTTTTTCAGAGTCCATCGTCTCTCATGGTTCGTCTACCCCTCCCGATTTCCCCCGCTTCATTCTTCCCCTCCTGC
>NW_027923605.1:0-227 GCF_054177405.1 Leptonychotes weddellii
GGCGCCTGGGTGGCTCAGTTGGTTAAGCGACTGCCTTCGGCTCAGGTCATGATCCTGGAGTCCCTGGATCGAGTCCCGCATCGGGCTCCCTGCTCGGCAGGGAGCCTGCTTCTCCCTCTGACCCTCCCCCCTCTCATGTGCTCTCTCTCTCTCATTCTCTCTGTCTCAAATAAATAAATAAAATCTTTAAAAAAAAAAAGAAAAAGAAAAAGAGAAACAAAGCTGGG
>NW_027923606.1:0-227 GCF_054177405.1 Leptonychotes weddellii
AAAAAAAAAAGAAGAAGAAGAAGGTAGCGGGAGGGGAGGAATGAAGCGGGGGAAATCAGAGGGGTGGACGAACCATGAGAGACGATGGACTCTGAAAAACAAACTGAGGGTTCTAGAGGGGAGGGGGGTGGGAGGATGGGTTGGCCTGGTGGTGGGTATTGAGGAGGGCACGTTCTGCATGGAGCACTGGGTGTTGTGCACGAACAATGAATCATGGAACACTTCAT
>NW_027923607.1:0-227 GCF_054177405.1 Leptonychotes weddellii
GCGCCTGGGTGGCTCAGTTGGTTAAGCGACTGCCTTCGGCTCAGGTCATGATCCTGGAGTCCCAGGATCGAGTCCCACATCGGGCTCCCTGCTCGGCGGGGAGCCTGCTTCTCCCTCTGACCCTCCCCCATCTCGTGCTCTCTCTCTCTGTCTCATTCTCTCTCTCAAATAAATAAATAAAATCTTTAAAAAAAAAAAAGAAAGTATGGTCTTTCAACTTTTATTTG
>NW_027923608.1:0-1359 GCF_054177405.1 Leptonychotes weddellii
ATCAAAATACCATCAACTTTTTTCAAAGAAATGGAACAAATAATCCTAAAATTTGTATGGAACCAGAAAAGACCCTGAATAGCCAGAGGAATGTTGAAAAAGAAAAGCAAAGCTGGCAGCATCACAATTCCGGACTTCAAGCTCTATTTCAAAGCTGTCATCATCAAGACAGTATGGTACTGGCACAAAAACAGACACATAGATCAGTGGAACAGAATAGAGAGCCCAGAAATGGACCCTCAACCCTATGGTCAACTCATCTTTGACAAAGCAGGAAAGAATGTCCAGTGGAAAAAAGGCAGTCTCTTCAACAAATGGTGTTGGGAAAATTGGACAGCCACATGCAGAAGAATGAAACTGGACCATTTCCTTACACCACACACAAAAATAGACTCCAAATGGTTGAAAGACCTCAGTGTGAGACAGGAGTCCATCAAAATCCTAAGGGAGAACAGCGGCAGCAACCTCTTCGACCTGAGCTGCAGCAACTTCTTCCTAGGCACATCGCCAAAGGCAAGGGAAGGAAGGGCAAAATGAACTATTGGGACTTCATCAAGATAAAAAGCTTTTGTACAGCAAAAGAAACAGTCAACAAAACCAAAAGACAACCGACAGAATGGGAGAAGATATTTGCAAATGACGTATCAGATAAAGGGCTAGTATCCAAAATCTACAAAGAACTTATCAAACTCAACACCCAAAGAACAAATGATCCAATCAAGAAATGGGTAAAAGACATGAACATTTTTCCAAAGAAGACTTCCAAATGGCCAATAGACACATGAAAAATTGCTCAACATCGCTCGGCATCAGGGGAATCCAAGTCAAAACCTCAGTGAGATATCACCTCACACCAGTCAGAATGGCTAAAATGAACAAGTCAGGAAACAACAGATATTGGTGAGGATGCGGAGAAAGGGGAACCCTCCTACACTGTTGGTGGGAATGCAAGCTGGTGCAGCCACTCTGGAAAACAGTATGGAGTTTCCTCAAAAAGTTGAAAATAGAGCTGCCCTATGACCCGGCAATACTGCACTACTGGGTATTTACCCCAGAGATACAAATGTAGTCATCTGAAGGGGTACATGCACCCCGATGTTTATAGCAGCAATGTCCACAATAGCCAAACTATGGAAAGAGCCAAGATGTCCATCGACAGATGAATGGATAAAGAAGATGTGGTATATATATATATACAGTGGAATATTATGTAGCCATCAAAAGGAATGAAATCTTGCCATTTGCAATGGTGCGGATGGAACTGGAGGGTAGTATGCTGAGCGAAATAAGTCAATCAGAGAAAGACATGTATCATATGATCTCACTGATATGAGGAATTCTTAATCTCAGGTAACAAAC
>NW_027923609.1:0-227 GCF_054177405.1 Leptonychotes weddellii
TCTAGAACCCTCAGTTTGTTTTTCAGAGTCCATCGTCTCTCATGGTTCGTCCACCCCTCCGAATTCCCCCGCTTCATTCCTCCCCTCCCGCTACCTTCTTCTTCTTCTTTTTTTTTCTTAACATATCTTGCATTATTTGTCTCAGAGGTACAGATCTGAGATTCAACAGTCCTGCACAATTCACAGCGCTTAACAGAGCACATACCCTCCCCAGTGTCTATCACCCA
>NW_027923610.1:0-226 GCF_054177405.1 Leptonychotes weddellii
CTTATGGGACATGGTCACTTGCCTTCGAACCCAGTCATCATGTTCCATGTTGTGAGGGAGCCAAACAGCCACATGCAAAAGATATTCATAGGTATTTTGGTCACAGTGCCAGCTATGGTCTCAACTGAGAGCTAATACTCACTGACAGACATTGAGTGAAAGAGCCGTCATTAAACTGTAGCCCTCACTTGAGGCCAGTAGAGTGGGGAGAAATTGACCCTTCCAA
>NW_027923611.1:0-226 GCF_054177405.1 Leptonychotes weddellii
CCCCGTGCCGGCCTGTCTGTGCACATTCAGTACACACCCATGCACGAGCACAAACGCGCGGGCCCCCCCTTCTGACCATAAGCCCCTTGGAGCTATGCTACGATGGTACCTGATGTTTATTTTTGAACATTCCGGAACCTGTCACAGTGACTGGTCACTAAATGTTTGTCAGTTTAAGTAGCTGGTTCCCTCGGGCCCAGTGCTGTCTCAAAGGCCTACACGGTCA
>NW_027923612.1:0-226 GCF_054177405.1 Leptonychotes weddellii
AGAATTTTGGCAACATCTCCCACAGCTGGGAAGCTGGGTGCTCACTCATACCCTCTCCTTTCCCCCATATGAGAAATCACAGATGGAGAAAGATTCTTGCCCCTAATCTGTGCTGCCTTCAGGGATGGGGGACATGGTAAAGGTCAATCTGTTCCTCTTAGACCCACCTCAGTGTGTCCAAACACCTATTTTTTTTTTTGCTGCAACGGGGTGCTGGAACTTCTAG
>NW_027923613.1:0-226 GCF_054177405.1 Leptonychotes weddellii
TCAATAATTTGGGCTATTTGTTAGCATTGATTTAGGATTTTCAGAATTTATATATGTGTAAAAATTAGGAATTTTGGAATGTGCTCCTCTGAGGGTTAGAATCTGGTAGCCAGCACAAGATTCTAGAGGGACAATCTCTGGTCACTTGAGGTTTTTTTCTTTGCCTGGTCTTCCACATTGGAGTGTTTTGCGAGTCACTGTAGTGTAGCTGTCTCTCAGGTACAGA
>NW_027923614.1:0-226 GCF_054177405.1 Leptonychotes weddellii
GAAAACAGTGAATATAGGGGCAAACATACCCAATCAGGAGCCGGTGATGAAGATTTCGCCCATAAGTTATGTCAAACTTGGGAAGAGCTAGCCGTTTCAGCTACAACAATGGGGGTCGAGGTAGTATTGCTTAGGACGGGAGTAGTCATTCATCCAAGTGGCGGTATGCTAAACCGATTACTGCCTGCTTTTAAAATGGCTGCTGGAGGTCAGTTAGGAGATGGGC
>NW_027923615.1:0-226 GCF_054177405.1 Leptonychotes weddellii
GCTCAGTCAGTTAAGCATCTGCCTTCCGCTCAGGTAATGATTCCAGACCCTGGGATGAGCCCTGAGTCTAGCTCCCTGCTCAGTGGGGAGCCTGTTTGTCTCTCTTCTTCTGCCCCTCCTCCCTGCTCATGCTTTGCTCTTGGAATATGTTGGCATTCAAGAAGTCTGTTGAGATGCCAACTTTGGCAACCTATAATGAACGTTTTTAGGCTAATGAGACACTCCC
>NW_027923616.1:0-226 GCF_054177405.1 Leptonychotes weddellii
GCCTTGATATTTTGTGTGGTTTTTTTTAAGTTTTTATTTATTTAAGTCATCTCTACACCCAACGTGAGGCTCAAATTCACAACCCTGAGATCAAGAGTTGCATGCTCTTCTGACTGAGCCAGCCCGGTGCCCCGATATTTTTGGTTTTTTTTTTAAAAAGTTTAAAAACTGGTATTTAGAGGAGAAAAGACTTCCAGAACGGTGGAGTAAGGGGACTGGCAAATCC
>NW_027923617.1:0-226 GCF_054177405.1 Leptonychotes weddellii
GGGGAATTGAGTGCAATCTCGCTGCTCGTCGGTCCAACCCTGCACAGGACACCGCGGCTCAGCCAAGAGCCTGCTCAACTCCAGAAAACAGCGACAAGATGCTAACTACCCTGAGCAGCCACTTCCTCACCCCACCTCCTTCTTCGCCCTCAGGGCAGAGAATATGAAACTAGAAGAGGACATAAATGCTAGGAGAACACCCCTGTGTCTGACCACCCTAGGGCAA
>NW_027923618.1:0-226 GCF_054177405.1 Leptonychotes weddellii
CAACAGTCTGGGTGAGTACCCCGAGCACTAATTTTTCCTTTTCGGTCCAGGCAGGGGGTTCTCGATCTGGTCTCCCTAAGAGATCATAAAGGGGTCTTGCTATTGCTGAGAACCCAGGGATCCAAGTGCGGCAGAATCCTGCAGCCCCCAGGAATTCTCATAGCCCCCTTTTTGCCTGGGGCTATGGCAGGGAGATGATGATCCTTTTCCTCTCTGACCCTAGTTC
>NW_027923619.1:0-1359 GCF_054177405.1 Leptonychotes weddellii
GGGCTTTTGCAGAGGACTGGGCTAAATCACTGAGTGCAGTGGTGAGGACACGAGTTGAGTGGGTGACCTGCCCCTGTCACTCAGGTGTGAAGTGTCAATGCAGGATCAGAGAAGGTGTTAATGTGTAAATGTGTCACTCACAGAGAAGGACTCACCCAGGAGGCTCCCAGGGAGGTCACACTGATTGCAGCGATGATAAAATCTAACAGCTCTGCCATCCTATTACATACTTTACACATGAACATACCTGGTAGTGAAGCTGTTTCAAGGGAGTTAAGTCCACTCAGGATAAGTGAGCCAGTGGAGCAGGTCTGACTTACCAGAAACAGTGGACTGAGCAGCTTTGACAAATTTCAGCATGATGTGTACCTGTAGCTGCCATCCCCAAACTTGCACACCCAGGACTTTAAACATGAGAGGATAGAGGAGGTAGGAGCAGAGATGTTCCCTAACAGTGTGGAACCCCTGGGCTTGTGGTGGAGGGTGGATGAATGCCTAACTTGCACTCTCTCAAGTGCACTCCACCGCTCCACTCAGGTGACCATCGTTAATGTTGTGGAAGGGGTGGGACCACAAGAATGCTCTGACTTGCTGACCAAGCCAACTCCTCAGGTGCTCACTGGCAATCTGGCTCTGGGAGAGGCCTGCACATGTCCCTGCCCCTCCTCCACCAGGGGTCCAAGTCCATGTATTGTTGCCCATCTCTGGGTACACAGTCATCTGTTCTTCTCCATTGTTCCCTCCTGCAACTCCAGTTGTCCCTGGGTATCCTCAGCTTCCTGTTTTCCTACCTTTCCCTGGAGATTAAAGCTTTCATTCCACGTGAAAAGGGTGTGTGGTCCTCAACTGAACCCTGGTGGTGACACCTGTTCCTCTCCCAGATCCTATGGGGTTCCACCTGTGACCACAGGATGCTAATTCTGAGGACTTTACTCTGCAGACAAATTCTTTATTTCTGTGGTGGACATGAAGCCATGGGTCTCCATGCATTCCCACTCTGAGTCATCTTCCTCCCATCCTGCAAGGACCACCAGGGGGGTGGGGGGGGTGGTGATTTGTGATTTGTCCCCATCCTACAGGAAAGGGATGCACGACGACAGTATCAGTTTAGTGATGTGGTCCTGGAGAACTTCACACTATAACACCTTTAGCACACTCGATGTCAAGAAATCCATTGCATATTCTAGCTACATCTTGTGAATGTTTGTCATAGGGGACTGTGCTCACAATAGGCTAAGATGCTGGTTCTTAATCCCCTGTGAGCACTTTTCTCTCACCAGTGTTTAAGTTTATTGTTTGTCTCATGACCACAATTATCAAATATATTGATTCAAATTTGCTGATCTGCAGCTTGTCATA
>NW_027923620.1:0-226 GCF_054177405.1 Leptonychotes weddellii
AGGATCATCATATAATCCATGTCTTTGAATCTGTATTTGATTGTGTACCACGTGGGAAAGTGTGGAGAGCAAGATTATTTATCAAGCAATATGAGACACTTGGAGGTACTGTGTTAAAGCCCAGAATTATAAAAATTATGGCATAATACATTCATGAAGGCAATACTGTTATTTTTTTTAAAGATTTTATTTATTTATTTGAGAGAGTGAGAGCCAGAGAGCAGGA
>NW_027923621.1:0-226 GCF_054177405.1 Leptonychotes weddellii
AGAATTTTGGCAACATCTCCCACAGCTGGGAAGCTGGGTGCTCACTCATACCCTCTCCTTTCCCCCATATGAGAAATCACAGATGGAGAAAGATTCTTGCCCCTAATCTGTGCTGCCTTCAGGGATGGGGGACATGGTAAAGGTCAATCTGTTCCTCTTAGACCCACCTCAGTGTGTCCAAACACCTATTTTTTTTTTTTGCTCCAACGGGGTGCTGGAACTTCTA
>NW_027923622.1:0-226 GCF_054177405.1 Leptonychotes weddellii
CTGGTGAGTCCTTCCCTGATGTTCTCTGCTTTCCTCTTGCTTTTCCCTGCAACCCGGCCTCTGAGTGAGGGCAGCGTGTGTAAGTTGGAGCCACGTCAGGTCTGTTTCCTGGCCTGTAGACACCGCTCACCCAGGCTATCCTACAGCCTTCACTCACCTTGAGGACAATCTCCACAGTGAAGACAGAGGTGAACGCGATGTCAAAATACCCAAGGATCTGGTGACA
>NW_027923623.1:0-226 GCF_054177405.1 Leptonychotes weddellii
CCCCCCCCCCCCCCCCCCCCCAAGCCGGGTGATGGGTATTAAAGAGGGCACGTATTGAATGGAGCACTGGGTGTTATACGCAAACAACGAATCATGGAACACTACATCAAAAACTAATGATGTAATGTATGGTAACTAATGTAACATAATAAAATAAAATTTAAAAAAATAATAAAATTTTTTTTTTAAATGTCAGGGTTTCAAATGACAAAACCTAAGTTGTTTA
>NW_027923624.1:0-226 GCF_054177405.1 Leptonychotes weddellii
TGGTGCAGTTGGTTAAGCATCCAACTCTTGATTTCAGCTCAAGTCATGATCTCAGGGTCCTGGGATCAAGTCCTGGGCTCAGCAGGGAGTCTGCTTGAGATTTTCTCTCTCTCTCTCTCTGTCTCCCTCTAGCCCTCTCCCTCTCTCCCTCTCGCTCTCTTTCTGTCTCAAATAAATAAGTAAATCTTAAAAAAAAAAATTAACACAGGATTCCTGAGGCAGGCAA
>NW_027923625.1:0-226 GCF_054177405.1 Leptonychotes weddellii
TATCTCGCTCAGGGATGGTGTGTTTCTCTCCCACTTAAAATGCCCTGGGACATTTGGAGCATTCATAAAACATGTGAAAGACAAAATTATTGTTGGGAAAGACGATTAAACGGATACTTTATTACTAATGAGAAACTGGATCCACTTCCAGGGCAATCTGTCTCTCCCACGTGGAGCGCCGTCATCCTGCCTCAGAGTGAGGGGCGCATGGAGCTGGATCCAAAGA
>NW_027923626.1:0-226 GCF_054177405.1 Leptonychotes weddellii
AGGATCATCATATAATCCATGTCTTTGAATCTGTATTTGATTGTGTACCACGTGGGAAAGTGTGGAGAGCAAGATTATTTATCAAGCAATATGAGACACTTGGAGGTACTGTGTTAAAGCCCAGAATTATAAAAATTATGGCATAATACATTCATGAAGGCAATACTGTTATTTTTTTTAAAGATTTTATTTATTTATTGGAGAGAGTGAGAGCCAGAGAGCAGGA
>NW_027923627.1:0-226 GCF_054177405.1 Leptonychotes weddellii
TTAACCAACTGAGCCACCCAGGCGCCCAAAATGTTTAGTGTTTTTAAAAAATTATTCTCATATCCATCTCCTCTTACCACGGTACTTGGGGGTCTGACCATTGCTACCCCATACCTAAACAATTGCAATAACCTCCTCACAGGGTTCCTTACCTCCCAGCCACAGTCCATGCTGCTGCTAGACTAATGTTCCTACCAGAGCACTCTGGAGACTTCCTTCCTTAAAA
>NW_027923628.1:0-226 GCF_054177405.1 Leptonychotes weddellii
AAATATCTACTAATATTCATCCATTCATCACACACACTGAAAATCAGTTAACTGTTTCTGAGGAACAGTCTGCTTTTTTCCTACTTCTATACTTTATGAAATAATCTTACTCAAATTCTTCTCATGCATCTACAACTCCAGTGGCTTTGATTTTACCAAAAGGTACTTCTTTTTTTTTTTCACATGATCATCAGATTTTTTCTTTTTTTTTTTATTCTTATGTTAA
>NW_027923629.1:0-226 GCF_054177405.1 Leptonychotes weddellii
AACGTCATCCTTTAAACAAGTCACTTCCTTCTACCACTTCTCCACCTATATGATTAAGCATGTAATCCTATGGAGATTTCCTAGTGGGGTTGTGAAGACAAGCTATTCCCTCCATCTGGAATTCTTTCCCTTGCTTTTCCATGCCAAATCCTCCTTATCCCCAGTATTTAAATTCAAACATCAGTTTCTTTTTTTAATTTATTTATTTATTTAAAGATTTTATTTA
>NW_027923630.1:0-1359 GCF_054177405.1 Leptonychotes weddellii
AGTTATAACAAATGTTTAAAAACAAATAAAAGCTGAAATGAAAATATATGAAAATTCATGGTAAAATTATAGTTCCCTTTTCATCCTCAAAACCATCAGTGATTTTCAGCAAATGGGGACTTTGTCCAAGATGAACCTCAAAGGCCATTGCAAAAGTCTCTGTTCTTTAGAAAACAGAGACAGGGGATTGCTGGAGAAGGTGGTTATAGGGGTCAGAGATGAGCCCCCGGAATTGATCTTCCCAGGGGTTGAAGGCCAAGTAAAGTAAGTCAAGGGGGATGGACTTTCAAGTCAAGATGGTGAGTAAATTTAGTTCCTACTGCTGCTGTAACACATTACCACATTCTTGGCGACTCAAAATAACACAAATGTATTAGCTTACAGCCCTGGATGTTGGGAATACAAAAAGGACCTCATTGGTCTGAAATGAAGGTGATGGTCAGGCTTCAATTCTCTGAGGGATCCTAGGGAGAATCTGCTTTTCTTGCCTATTCCAGCTTCTGGAAGCTGCCTGCATTCCTTGGGCCCTGGCTTTGTTTCATCTTCAAAGCCAGCAATGGCCTATCCAGTCTTTCTCATGCTACTTTGATGTGACACTGACTCTCCTGCCTACTTCTTCCACATTTGAAGTACTTTTGTAATTACATTGGCCGGGAAGAGACCCAGCATATTTTTATTTTAAATTCAGCTGATGAGCAATCTTAATTCGGTCAGCAATCTTACTTCTCCTTTGCCCTGTAACATCACATATTTACAGGTTCTGGAGAATAGGATGTGGACATCATTGAGGGACCTTTATTCAGCCTATCACAGTGAAAGTGGCATTTAATTGGGTTTAAAATGGGCACCAGCAGGTTGGTGCTCAACCACAGTCGTGCTTAAACACGTTGCTCTGTTTGCCCCATGGAGCACAGAAAGGAAGGGCTCAAGACTAGAGGAAGGATGTAGGGGTAAAGGAATCAGAGGATTCAAAAACCACCAGGTGCTGTCTTGGGAAGTAGGTACATGATGGGGTCTTCCTCCAAAGAATGTCTGGGGAAACTAGACAGGTATGTATGGCAAGTGGCTGAGATCCAAGCTGGTTCTACTCCCTGCCACATTTCCACACGGCCAAAGATCATGAGAGCTTGGATGTGACTGCAAGAGAAGACTTGATAGACAGGGCAGTTGAAGAAGAGCCAGGACCAGCCCGACCCCTGGCCATGGGGGCAACAGACAGGAAATATCCTAGGACCCAGTGTGGGTCGTGCCTGGCGAAAAAAGGCCCTCTGTGGGCAACTGTGGGGACTGCGAAATGGCAAAAGCATGTTGCCAGTTTGAATGGGGGGAAAACAGCAGTGTGGCAGAAAGAATGGAGGC
>NW_027923631.1:0-226 GCF_054177405.1 Leptonychotes weddellii
CCCCCCCCCCCCCCCCCCCCCCCCCCGAGCCTGGTGATGGGTATTAAAGAGGGCACATATTGAATGGAGCACTGGGTGTTATACGCAAACAATGAATCATGGAACACTACATCAAAAATTAATGATGTAATGTATAGTGATTAACATAACATAATAAAATTTAAAAAAATGATTCGGTGACATCTCACTCATCGGTGTCTTCAAAGAGTCTGCATACGGTTGTAGG
>NW_027923632.1:0-226 GCF_054177405.1 Leptonychotes weddellii
AGCCAGACCCACATTCCTTGTCTGCACGTGCAGTGGCATGGTTGGTTAAACAAAATCATATGTTCTGTAGACTAAGGATTTAAACAGGTGGTTCCCCATAAAAGGGCTGGACAAGCACTGGGCTTAGCCCTGGGGGCTGATGACCCAAACGAGTGTTAATGAGCAAAAGAAGGCAAAGTCTTAGCAACAGGACTGGTCATTGTAGGCTAAAAACCAGCTCTCGAAG
>NW_027923633.1:0-226 GCF_054177405.1 Leptonychotes weddellii
CAAATCCGTTTATTTTTTACAAACAGATTTAATATCTTACTTATTGGAAATAAAGATAATTCACTGGAAAAAAATCAAATATATCTTGTACCTTGTACATTCATAATATAAATGTGAAAATTCCCTTGCTTTCTATGATTTGAAATATTTCACAATGCCGCAAATAACTATTTGTAAGTAGCTGTTCCCCAAAAACACAACAACAACAAAATTCTACTTACATTCA
>NW_027923634.1:0-226 GCF_054177405.1 Leptonychotes weddellii
AGAGAGAGAATGTGCACACATGAGAGTGGGGGGGAGGGGCAGAGGGAGAGAATCTCCAGCAGACTCCCGTGCGGAGCCTGACACAGGGCTCCATCCCACAACCCATGAGATCAGGACCTGAGCTGAAATCACGAGTCTTAACCAGCAGAGCCACCCAGGCGGCCCCTCTTTTCAGATATTCTTAAACCACTTAGCACAACGTTAACACCTAGGTGCCCAGTTAATG
>NW_027923635.1:0-226 GCF_054177405.1 Leptonychotes weddellii
ACTGCATGGAGCACTGGGTGTTATACACAAACAATGAATCATGGAACACTACATCAAAAACTAATGATGTAATGTATGGTGATTAACATAACAATAAAAATTTTTAACAAACAAACAAACCAGAAAAGAACATTTGCAATAAGCCATAAAAGAATGTAACTCTAAATTATAGTCTTTCTGATGAGATTTTACTTTTAATATTTGAACTATCCCAACCAAAAAAAGT
>NW_027923636.1:0-226 GCF_054177405.1 Leptonychotes weddellii
ATCTTTTAAAGTATCGGATTCTGAAGGCTTCCTGATGGCGGGCTCTTCGGGATTCATTCCATTCCTAAACTAGTTGAAGCTTTTAGAACACTCTTCAGATTTACCTGTTAATACTTTCTCCAAGGGCAACGGAGAATCTGTTGAGGAGTGAGAGTGCGGACGCTGATCGTGGTTCCTCCTTAGGACGTTGGCAAAATACCTCGTTTCCCTGGGCCTCAGTTTCCAT
>NW_027923637.1:0-226 GCF_054177405.1 Leptonychotes weddellii
ATCTGCCGCTCAGAGAGGCACAGTGTATGGGCCCTGGTCACACAGCAGGAAGGTGGAGAGAACACCCACGTCCTCCCCGTACAGTCTCCCCATGAGCCTTGGCCTCCCGAGATTCCTCTGGTTTAAGGCAAAATGCTCTCTCAATAGCCCCTGGAACTCGGCCTCCCCCTCTGTCTGGCCGTTCAGGGTTCAAGTCATGGTGAAAGGATATATATATATTTTTTCA
>NW_027923638.1:0-226 GCF_054177405.1 Leptonychotes weddellii
GATCATGACCTGAGCCGAAGGCAGTCACTTAACCAACTGAGCCACCCAGGTGCCCTGTCGATGGACATCTTGACTCTTCCCACAGTTTGGCTATTGTGGACATTGCTGCTATAAACATCGGGGTGCACGTACCCCTTCAGATCCCTGCATTTGTATCTTTGGGGTAAATACGAAACCAGCAATAAATTCTTCCACAACATTAGGACTAGTAAAATGTTTGCCCACA
>NW_027923639.1:0-226 GCF_054177405.1 Leptonychotes weddellii
AAAATCTTTTTTTTTTAAGATTTTATTTATTTATTTGACAGAGAGAGACACAGCGAAAGAGGGAACAGAAGCAGGGGGAGTGGGAGAGGGAGAAGCAGGCTTCCCGCCGGGCAGGAGCCCGATGCGGGGCTCGATCCCAGGACCCTGGGACCATGACCTGAGCCGAAGGCAGACGCTTAACGACTGAGCCACCCAGGCGCCCCAATAAATAAAATCTTAAAAAAAA
>NW_027923640.1:0-1359 GCF_054177405.1 Leptonychotes weddellii
TTGCTGTGCAGAAGCTTTTAATCTTGGAGGAGGAGCAAGATGGCAGAGGAGTAGGAGACTTAAATTTCATCTGGTCCCAGGAATTCAGCTAGATAGGTAGCAAACCATTCTGAACACCTACAAACTCAACAGGAGATCAAAGAAAAGAATAGCAGCAATTCTCTGAACAGAGAAGTGACCACTTTCTGGAAGGTAGGACGTGTGGAGAAGTGAATCCGAGGCAATATTAGGGAAGATTGATGGCGGGGGAGGGGGCCTCCATCAGAGATGTTGCTCCAGTGGCTAAGAGGGGAGTGGAACCCTCGCTGGGACAGTGTGGTCTCAGGACCGTCGGGGTCACAGAAAGACCAGGGGTGCCTGAGTGCGGCAGAGCTCCCAGGTATCAGAGCGGGGAAGCCAGCTGCAGAGATGGAGCCAAGGAGCAGGCTCTCAGCTCAGGGTTGCCATAAACCGCGATCCGAGGTGCAGTTGGGCCACTACTATTTGAACAGGGACCCAACAAACAGCAGATCCGGGGAGACTCCCATGACTCCCCTTCCTCCCCCGGGAGGAGCGGCACAGGAGTGCACCACAGGGATCTGCTTTGTTTGGAGACTCCACACGGGGCCATGTGCCAGATATAGAAATGCTCGGTCACAGGCCGGGTGAACATGGAGTGTGACCGGAGACCAGGGAGACAGGAGTGATTGACTGCTTTTCTCTGGGGGCACACTGAGGAGTGGGGCCCTGAGTTCTTGGCTCCTCCAGGGTGGAGATTGGGAAGCTGCTATTTTCACTCTCGTCCTCCAAAGCTGTAAGGAAAGCTTGCAGGGAACAAACTCTCCTGAGAGCAAACCCGAGCAGATTACTTAGCCCGGACTGGCAAGGGCAGTGAAATTATGCCTCTGGCAAAGACATTTGAGAACCACAGCAACAGGCCCCTTCCACAGAAGATCAGCAAGAACATCCAGCCAAGACCAAATTTACTGAACAATGAGAATGGCAGAACTCCGGCACTAGGGGAATACTGCACATAGAATTCATGGCTTTTTTCCCATGATTCTTTAGTCTTTCAAAGTTTATTTTTTTAATTTTCCTTTTTTCTTTTCCTATTATTTTTTTGAATTTTACTTTTTCCCTTTTTCAACCAACATCTTACCAATCACTTTTTTAAAAGTCTTTTTTATTTTTCATTTTTAGAGTCATATTCTATCCCTTCATAGTACTTAACCTTATTTTTGGTATATATATAAGTTGTTCTCACTTTAAAATTTTGGGATACAGTTGCATCTAACAGACCAAAATATACCCTAAATCTCTAGTGTATGTGGCTTTGTGCTAGTCTCCTGCCTGATCACATTCTCTCCTTTTTTTTTTTTT
>NW_027923641.1:0-226 GCF_054177405.1 Leptonychotes weddellii
ATTTTGTCTGCCTTCATAATAACCAAAATATTTTTACGACATGCTTTTCTTAAGTTACTACAGACTTCTTTCCTTTTCTCTAGGGTCTGACATGAGTCCAGTCCATTTCACAATCAATACTCCTCAGTAAAACATGGAAGAGGAGGAGGAAAGAGGGTGGAGAATTCTTGGTCTTCATCAGTTTGTGATTCCTGTATATACATGCCCCTGCTACCATACCATTCTC
>NW_027923642.1:0-226 GCF_054177405.1 Leptonychotes weddellii
AGCTCTGTCACTCACCAGCTTTGTGGCCTTCAGAGTCCCTTGACCTTCAGAGGCAAGCTCCAGGTGGGCCCCCCCCCCCCAGCAGGTTCCGGCAGGCCCCTCCTCCTGAGGCTCCCTGTCCTCTGCACACTTCAGGCTCTGCCCTGGGGCATGTGGTCAAAAGGGTCCCCTACAGCCCTTGCCAGGGAGGATGCCTGCCTTCGTCCAACCCAGACAAAACCTGCTG
>NW_027923643.1:0-226 GCF_054177405.1 Leptonychotes weddellii
AAAAGAATACCAAAGGCTTTTACTCTGCAGAGGAACAATTCAACTTTTCATAATTTACTCATTTGAGGTAAGAATTGTAAATCAGGTACCCTAGTTCCTTGTTGAAAATCTCATCCTCATCAGAAGAATCCCTGTCATGCAGCTTCTGTGCCATGTTTTTCTTGCGTGTGGCATTGAGAGGTCTGTACATGTCCCGAAGCCAAAGTGGCCGCCTCCTCCAGAAAAA
>NW_027923644.1:0-226 GCF_054177405.1 Leptonychotes weddellii
AAAAGGTAAATTACAAAGGCCCGATGAAAACTAAAAACATGAAAAAAGTAGTAATTACAAACTCCATGAAAAAGAGACTTTGTCCAAAAAGAAAAACAAAATTAAGTAGAGTGCCCTAACTATCTGAAGAATAACAATATTTAACCACTCATAATGACAGCAGCAAATGTTAATTTAATGTTAATGTGGAATGGGGCGCGTGGGTGGCTCATTTGGTTAAGTGTTG
>NW_027923645.1:0-226 GCF_054177405.1 Leptonychotes weddellii
CCTGTCTGCCTACTGGATCCAGAGGGGCTGGGTTGCTTCCTGCTCTTATTGCTTTTTCTCTTCAGAATCAGATCATTACACTTTAAATTTGCCTAGATTTGCAAATTTACTGGAATAAAGCCTTTCACTGCATTCTACTCTAGAGTTTAAATTCTGCTCTGTTGGTTTCATTTTCCTTGAACCTATTGATTTTTTTTTTTTAAGATTTTATTTATTTATTTGAGCC
>NW_027923646.1:0-226 GCF_054177405.1 Leptonychotes weddellii
AGGGAGCCCGATGCGGGACTCGATCCGGGGACTCCAGGATCATGACCTGAGCCGAAGGCAGTCGCTTAACCGACTGAGCCACCCAGGCGCCCCTGCCTAATCCAAAGGAGTCTTAAGCACTGCTTTATTTTTAAAACAAGTATAAATGACAGTGAAATTCACAAACATTACAAGTATGGCTTTATGAATTCTGACAAATGCACGCACTCATCTAACCACATCCCAA
>NW_027923647.1:0-226 GCF_054177405.1 Leptonychotes weddellii
ATAGATAGTCCGTGGGAAAGCAGGACTTGAAGCCACTGCATTCAGCTGACCTCCTAAGATATCAAATGAAAAAGGAGTTTGCCTGGGAGAGAAGGCAGGGAAAGCATTGCAGGCAGAGGGAAGAGCATACACAAAGCAGGAGGGCATGAGGTCCCATGGCATGTCCTAGGAATCGTAGGCAGCTTGCTTTTGCAGGGGCATGGAGGGTAAGAGCAAGGAGGGGTGG
>NW_027923648.1:0-226 GCF_054177405.1 Leptonychotes weddellii
ACATGGGTTAATGTGCATAAAGCACACAGAACAGTGACTGAATGGCACTCAGTAAACATTAACCATTGTAATAGAATGGTGATGAGATTTTGGCAAGACAACAACATGGAGAGGATATGAAATTCCAAGTAAGATATCAGACCAAGGTATCAATATTTTAAGACATCCTGAGAAATAGTTTCACAACTCTTGAACATTTTACCCACCTTGAAAATATAAAATAGTC
>NW_027923649.1:0-226 GCF_054177405.1 Leptonychotes weddellii
CACTATCACCACTGCTATTCAACATAGTATTAGAAGTCCTAGCCACAGCAATCAGACAACAAAAAGAAATCAAAGGCATCCAAATCGGCAAAGAAGAAGTCAAACTCTCACTCTTTGCAGATGATATGATACTTTATGTGGAAAACCCAAAAGACTCCACCCCAAAACTGCTAGAACTCATACAGGAATTCAGTAAAGTGGCAGGATATAAAATCAATGCACAGAA
>NW_027923650.1:0-226 GCF_054177405.1 Leptonychotes weddellii
AACAACACATTCTCCCCAACGTGACAATCCATCCCCCCACCTAACAACCTATCTCCTACCTGGCAACCCATCCCCCCACCAAGGCCTTGTGTCCTAAGGGCCTTAGGGTCCAGACTGGGCCAAGAAAAACTGCACAGGGCAGGCTCCAGGGAAGGCAGAAGAGGCTGGGGGGAGGGAGAGGTTAGAGAGAAACTGAGCAGGTAAGAGCTGGAGTGAAGAACTTGGA
>NW_027923651.1:0-1359 GCF_054177405.1 Leptonychotes weddellii
CCCTCATGCCCATGTCTGCAGACCATGGAGCTCCAGCAAGACATGGGGATTTGTTCTGTGTTCTTCTTCAAGCTCCGACGGGCTTGCACTTCCTTCCCTGATTAGAACCTAGAGACACCTCTTCCGGCCAAGTACCTATGTCAGGGTCCACATGGCTCCACGCTCTGGCCCTCTCCTGCCCGTGGGTTTTCCTACCCGGTCTCCTTTGGTTCTGACAAGCACGTGGGGCTGGTACGATCACTGTCCCCACTTTACAAGCAAAGGGACACAAGGTAAGGAACTTGCCAAGGTCACGGGGATGGCTGGCTCCAACACACTTCAGCACACACAGATCTGAGGATGTATATCAGGGGAATTTCAGATCTCGAGCCAAAGTGACGTCACATCGCTGCCTCTTGGGAACATCCCCTCCGCTCCCCAGAAGGTATTAGACACAGTCAGTAAAGACACCTACGTCCCCTTGTGCACGGGGAAAGAGAGCACTGTTTAATAAGAAGGACAATCTCATCTTCCCCACTGTCCTGAGAAGTCGATGGGACTGTCCCATGGGCTGTGTTCCATCCCAGCCACTCTAGACTCTGCTTCTGCAAAGCCCAGGCTTCCTGCCAGTGAGCTGGTATCACACGGGAATTCGGGATTGCTGGGAGCACACCAAGCACACCAGATGCGGTGGGTGCTGGGGGTGACCTCTGACCCAAGGCAGGTGGCGGCCGTTTGTGGAAACCGAAGGCCAGTGCACATCTGGATCTGAGGCTATGGGACAATGAGACCTTTTGTGTGAACGCTCCTGGAGGACGGGGGAGGAGTGGGGGGAAACCGGGGACGTAAACTGCAGGGTCAGCCAGCCAGGTGTTAGTGAGCAAATTCAGAAAGTGACCTTTGGAGGTCGGGCCACCGCACAGCAACACGGCGCTGGATTACTAGCTACCTAATGCGGCCAACAATCGGAGCTGTGAGGCAGGGAGCTGGGGGCAGCCAGGCACCTGGGGGGCTCGGTGCTGAGGCCCCCGCGGCATGCAGGAGGGTGACCCGGGCTGCGGAGGCCTCCGTGTTTCCCGGATCCTTGCTCGGTTTGCTCGCACTTTCCTGAGAGGAAGTCTGTGCCTTTGACCCCCGACCCTGGTTACCTTGCTGCTCCCACGTGCCTCATATCACCTTTCCCAAGTGGACGTGGATGCAAGGGACCGGCTGTCCATGGAGCCCCGGAATGGAAGACAGGCCCTATCAGGCAGTTTCCTGAGCTTTGGTCCCTCGAGCGTCACCTTCGGAATCATCACCAAATCCTGTGCCATTATCTTATTTAATATTCCCTTTACGCCAAACCAGCTCCCACTTTTCTTAAATAAATTCATGCATTAC
>NW_027923652.1:0-226 GCF_054177405.1 Leptonychotes weddellii
GCGCCTGGGTGGCTCAGTTGGTTAAGTGACTGCCTTCGGCTCAGGTCATGATCCTGGAGTCCCGGGATCGAGTCCCGCATCGGGCTCCCTGCTCGGCGGGGAGTCTGCTTCTCCCTCTGACCCTCCTCCCTCTCATGCTCTCTGTCTCTCATTCTCTCTCTCTCTCAAATAAATAAATAAAATCTTTAAAAAAAAAAAAAGAAAAAAACAAAGATTCCCAAATAAC
>NW_027923653.1:0-226 GCF_054177405.1 Leptonychotes weddellii
CAGGCAGAGGGAGAAGCAGGCTCCCCGCCGAGCAAGGAGCCCGATGTGGGACTCTATCCCAGGACCCTGGGATCATGACCTGAGCTGCAGGCAGATGCTTAACCGACTGAGCCACCTAGGCATTCCAGAGGCTTTCCTGATTAAGAAGAGATTCAGCCTGGGGATAGCACTTCAGTGCAGAGCTCCAGCCTGCCCTTCCTGACATCCTAGGCTACAGATTTCAGAC
>NW_027923654.1:0-226 GCF_054177405.1 Leptonychotes weddellii
CTGGACTCCTTTGTATCATTCATCTACATGTCTATCTTTTCACCAATATCAAACTATTTTAATTATTGTAGCTTTATGGTAAGTCTTGAAATCAGATAAAATCTCCTCTAACCTTTTATTTTTGAAGATTGCTTTGGTAATTCTCTGGCTTTTACATTTCCTTTTAAATCTTAGAATCAGCTTGTAATTAAAAAAAAAAGTACACTGGAATTTTGATTGGGATTGC
>NW_027923655.1:0-226 GCF_054177405.1 Leptonychotes weddellii
AATTATCCCCCATAAACAGACCACTAGCCCCAAATTTAATCTGGAGCACCTAAAATGGGGAGGGGGGGCAAAAAAAGAAATTTCACATTGATTAGCTCCGATAAAAGAGCTACTGGTTTGGGGGCGCCTGGGTGGCTCAGTTGGTTAAGCGACTGCCTTCGGCTCAGGTCATGATCCTGGAGTCCCGGGATCGAGTCCCGCATCGGGCTCCCTGCTCGGCAGGGAG
>NW_027923656.1:0-226 GCF_054177405.1 Leptonychotes weddellii
ATTAAGAATTCCTCATATCAGTGAGATCATATGATACATGTCTTTCTCTGTTTGACTTATTTCACTCAACATAATACCCTCCAGTTCCATCCACGTCGTTGCAAATGGCAAGATCTCATTCCTTTTGATGGCTGCATAATATTCCATTGTATATATATACCACCTCTTCTTTATCCATTCATCTGTCGATGGACATCTTGGCTCTTTCCACAGTTTGGCTATTGTG
>NW_027923657.1:0-226 GCF_054177405.1 Leptonychotes weddellii
CCGCCCCCGTTTATAAAACAAGGTAGATTTAGATGATCTCTAAAGATATTTTGGCTTTTATTTTTATGATATTATAATTTATGTTAAATAGGGAATAGAAATACCAAAATATCATAATTATACGAGAAACGGGGTTTTCCTTAGAAAACACAGTCTATCATAAGTAGAAAAGAGTTCTGCAGATTCTGGAAAACACTTTCTGTGCTTTGTACAAAAACTGCTAAAC
>NW_027923658.1:0-226 GCF_054177405.1 Leptonychotes weddellii
ATAACACCCAGTGCTCCATGCAGAATCTGCCCTCCTCAATACCCACCACCAGGCTAACCCATCCTCCCACCCCCCTCCCCTCTAGAACCCTCAGTTTGTTTTTCAGAGTCCATCGTCTCTCATGGTTCGTCTACCCCTCCGATTTCCCCCGCTTCATTCTTCCCCTCCCGCTACCTTCTTCTTCTTCTTCTTTTTTTTTCTTAACATATATTGCATTATTTGTTTC
>NW_027923659.1:0-226 GCF_054177405.1 Leptonychotes weddellii
ACATGGGTTAATGTGCATAAAGCACACAGAACAGTGACTGAATGGCACTCAGTAAACATTAACCATTGTAATAGAATGGTGATGAGATTTTGGCAAGACAACAACATGGAGAGGATATGAAATTCCAAGTAAGATATCAGACCAAGGTATCAATATTTTAAGACATCCTGAGAAATAGTTTCACAACTCTTGAACATTTGACCCACCTTGAAAATATAAAATAGTC
>NW_027923660.1:0-226 GCF_054177405.1 Leptonychotes weddellii
GCGGAGGAGTAGGAGACCTGGATTTCATCTCCTCTCAGGAATTCAGCTGGATAGGGATCAAACCATTCTGAACACCTACAAACCCAACAGGAGATCGAAGAAAGGAATAGCAACAACTCTCTGAACAGAAAAGCGACCACTTTCTGGAAGGTAGGACGTGCGGAGAAGTGAATCCGAGGCGATATTCGGGAGGATAGACGGCGGGGGAGGGGCCTCCGTCGGCCGC
>NW_027923661.1:0-226 GCF_054177405.1 Leptonychotes weddellii
CCGTGTGAAACGCACCCCCCCCCACAACTCCGTCTTCCCTCCACAGTCGCCATTAGGGCTGTGACGTGTTTTCTATGCAAATACACGCACCCACCACAAATACAACGTGATGTCCTTTGTTTGGGGGTTGTGTTTTTTCTTCCCTTTTAATAGAGGTTTACATTTTGTGTGTTGTGCTATAACTTGCTTTCTTCCATCATTGTAACAGAATTTAAGTAAATGTTAA
>NW_027923662.1:0-12726 GCF_054177405.1 Leptonychotes weddellii
ACTAAGTGCAGAGCCCGACCTGGGGCTCAATCCCACGACCCTGAGATCATGACCTGAGCCAAAATTAAGAGTCAGATGCTTAACCGACTGAGCCATCCAGGCGTCCCCCCTTCAATTCTTTCTTTAACTTAGTCTGGCTTCAACAGACATCACTCCCATGAGGCTGTCCTTGTCAAATTTACCAGTAGTCAAATACAAATGGCCAATAAGCATGTGAAATAGTCATCTGGGAAATGCAATTGAAACCACAATGAGATACCATTTCATACTCCTTAGCATGGCTAAAATTAAAAAGACAGGCAATAACCAGTGACCGTGAGGGCGTGGTGAAATCGAAACCCTCAGATATGGCTGCTGAGAATATAAAAGGGTGCAACCACTTTGGAAAACAGATTGGCAGTTTCTCAAAACATGAAACAGAGTTATCCTATGACCCAGCAATTCCACTCTAGGTGTGGACCCCAGAGAAATGGAAACAAATGTCTGAAGAAAAGCTGTGTACAGGTGTTTATCACAACATTGTTCATAAGAGCTAAAAAGTGGAAACAACTCAAGTCTCCATCAGTTGACACATGATCATTAAAAGGCAGCATATCCAGACAATGGAATATGACTCAGTCCCAAAAAGGCACGACGTAGTGATACATGTTGCAAAATAGATGGAGTTTAGAGACATCATACTCATCCATAGGAGCCAGACTGAAAAGGCCACAGACTGTAGGATTCTATTTACAGGAAATGTCTAGAATAGGCAAATCTATAGGCAGAGAAAGTACATTAGCGGCTGCCTGGAGCTGAGATTGGATCGGGGTGGGAAGGAGAAAGAGGAGCGACTGCTGGGAGGTATGAGGTTTCTTTCCAGAGCGATGAAAATGTTCTAAAATTAAATCCTGCTGATGGCTGCCCAATTCTGCGAATATACTAAAAATCGCTGTACTGTACACTTTACATGAGCGAATATTGTGGCATGTGAATTGTATCGCAATAAATCTGGGGTTTTTGAAGTTATTAAAAAAAAAATATTAGCAACCCTCACACTGCCTTTTCCCCATCCCACACTTTTTGGCTCCTCAGCCTCACCGGAGGGTTTTACCGCGCCTGCCCTCCCTCCCCACCTTGCCTTCGGTGACTTCCTGCCCCCCTCCCCCTCCCCCATTCTCCCACCTCCCTGGCCACTTCTTCAATATCTCCCGTTAGTGATCTCTGAGTTATGTCAGACTTACTATGGTGAAGTCTGAGCTTTCTATTCTCAATCACTGCAGCCTACCCCCAATCCTATTTCTTCCCTACGTTTGCTGTCCCAGTAAATGGCCCACACAATTGTCTGAGCCAACCTTGATTTATATATTTTCCTCCTGTCCTATACCTGACCATTCACCACGTCCCACCTTCTACTTGCAGAATGCATCCCTAATCCACCCACTCTTTTTCATGGTTTTGCCACTAAGCACAAGCCACCACCACCTTCTGTCTGTTACAGCCTCTTAATGGTTCCCTCTGTTTCTACTTACCGTATTACTTTCCCAATAAAGATGCCTCCTTGACATTCCATGACACGCTAAGCCCTCATCTGTCTCAGGGCCTTTGAACGTGCTGTCCCTCTGCCTGAAAGGCTCTTCCCTCAACTTCCCATATACATGGCCCATTTTCTACCTGTCTCTTTCAGCTCATATCACCTCCTCAGAGAAGCCTTCCCTGCAGACCTATCTGTGTTCTTCTTTCATCTCAATTATTCTCTAACACATCATGCTGTCTTTTGCTTCATTGCACTTACCATAATCTCTAATTATCCTCTATATTTTACTTTCACTGGCTAATGAATGCGATAAATATTTAGTATGTTTCCTCTGTACCAGGCACTGTGCTAGATGCTAGTGATAAAATCATAATCCAAAGGACAAGGTCCCTGGTCCAAGGGAGTGTATAATGTAATGGGAAGATACAGATATTAATCAAATAATCATACTAATAAAAATATAATGACAAACTCTAGTAAGTTCATGAGTGGACAGCTGTTAGAGAATAACTAACATGTACGGTCTGCTTATCATGTTCCAGGTCCTGAATGAAGTGGCGGCTGAGCCGAGGCTCAACTCAGGTGCGTCTGACTTGGGAGCCAGCGTCCCGCAGCACCACACAACCCTGGCTCATCCTGCTCTGGCCTTTCTTGGTTTTCCTCCTGCCTTTATAACCCTCAGTTTCCAGTCTCCACCATCATATCACTCCCTTCATCCTGTGCTTCCCCGGTTTCTGTTCTCAGCCTTCTCTTCCCAGGTGTCCCAGCTGGGCCGGAGCTGAAATTTATACATTACTTGCAAAGAGGCAAATTTTGGAGAGCACTCTGGCAATCTGGCTTCCTTAAGTGACAACCTGACAATTCTGCTCCTAAGACCCCAAAGCTGTTCTTACAGCGGACCTTGAGGCTCCCTGCACAAGGAGAATCACTGTGGGGGTTCCCGTGACGGGGCGAGGCTGAGGGGCTGGGCACCTGTCACCGGGTGATGTGGAAAAGTCACACCATCGAGTACTACACAGCCATTAGAAGCAACGGAATCTATGTCAACATGAACAATGTTTAGTGGAAAAGGTAAGAAACAGAAAAAGCTATAATGAATATCATCTACAGAAACTGAAGATGCATGCACATAAAACAAAAATACACATTTTGTAAGTATATATGAAAACAAAAAGGGCACCTGGCTGGCTCAGTTGGTGGAGATGTGATCCTTGATCTTGGGTTTGTGAGTTCAAGCCCCACGTTAGGTGTAGAGGTTACTCTAAAAAATAAAATCTTAAAACACACACACACACAAATTAAACAACATAGAATGGTTGCTTAGAGGGACACAGGAATGGACATAAAGGACAGGCAGGGTGACCCTCTGTCCTGGTTTGCCCTCTGCAGTCCTGGTTTACACCTGGGGTCCCAGCATAGTAGTTATTCACAAGCTTTTTTCTCTTCTCAAAAGTGTTTCTGCGTGTATGATAAAACATATGGTCACTCTAGGTATGGAAATAAGAGGAATACATAATAAGAGGGAGACTTCGCACAGATCTTGCAGAAGTAACACAAAATGAGGACTATGGTTCACTCAACACTGCACCTGAGATCCAAAACAAGGAAAAACAGAGTGAACAACCACCATAAAACTTAGCAAACAAAAACACAAAATCCAGCCCCCCCCAAAAATTTTAAACTACTCCAAGATGTGAACAATACTCACATCTTCATGAATCTGTTCGCATGTCCTGATAATCCTTGGCCTGAGGATCGTTTGTGTGTGGGACTCCCAAGTGTCTACATTTGGGTTCCAGGCACATAAAGCCACATCAGGTGCGCCGGGAGGGCGGACTGGGAGCCTGGGGGCAGCAGCAGAGATCGGATTTTAAGGACTTCCCGGCCTCTGGGAGAGAATCCACCACAACGAGAGACGACTGCTATGACATGGTACATCTGCCGAAGGTGCCCGATTGTCCAAGGAGGCCAGGGAGCTAGGTGCCGATCCGGGTACTGCAGGGCAGCTGGCCTGGAGGAGCCCTCGGAACTGGGTTGATGGTAGGTGTGCACCCTGGAAGCAAGGGCTCTGAGGGTGGAGCTAAGGGACCTCACGGAAGCAGCTGCGTTGTCTACACAGCCTCATAGCTGGAGGCGAGGGACGGCGCTCCTCCAGCCTCCCAGCAGGGGGCCTCGGGCACGTGCACTACCTGCCGCTTCCGCACACCCGGGCGGAGCTCCACTTGGCGGTTGATGGCAATGAGGGGGCGGCTCGGTGGATCTCTGGCTTGGCAGAATCTCCTCTCTGCAAAGATGGTGTCCGCGAATAATGACTCAGAATAATTCATGAATGTTGGTAAGACTTTTGAGATGCTAGGAGTTCTCACTCTCTCTCTTTTTTTTTTTAAAGAGAGAGCGCGCCTGCACCGAGGGAGAGGGAGAGAGAGAATCCCAAACAGGCTCCACGCCCAGCACTGAGCCCAACGCCGGGCTCGATCTCATGAGCCTGAGATCATCACCTGAGCTGAAATCAAGAGTCAGACGCTTAACCGACTGAGCCACCCAGGCGCCCCAACATGCTAGGTGTTCTTTAAGAAAAGTTGGCAAGGATCTGTAGATGGAGCTGTGAGCTAGTAAAATTGATATTTAACTGCTAATGTGATAACATTTGCCCCCATGAACTGATGAAGCTAAAGGACAGCCAGTCATTATCAGAGTGAAAAAAATCATCTTTCACTTCACCTCCCCAAACCAAACCCTAGTGTTCTTCTTTTTTTTTTTTTTAATTTATTTATTCATTTGACAGAGAGAGAGAGAGCAGGAACACAAGCAGGGGGAGCGGGGGAAGAAGCAGGCTTCCTGCTGAGCAGGGTGCCCGATGTGGGGCTCAATCCCAGGACCCTGAGATCATGACCTGAGCCGAAGGCAGTCGCTTAACTACTGAGCCACCCAGGCGCCCCAAACCCTAGTGTTCTCACAGACTCTCTCTCCCTCATCTTTCAAAACTAATTGGTCACCAGACCCTGTTCAACCTTTTGGGAGTTTGCTAATCTATAACTTTCTCTGCATTTCTCCGGTCACTCTTCTTGTTCAAGCCACGATCATTCTCCCTTGTGTGATGGTTCATTTTATGTATCAGCTTGTGATGCCCAGATATTTGGTCACACATTATTCTGAGTGTGTCTGGAAGGGTGTTTCTGGATGAGATTAACATTTGAATTGTAGACTGAGTAAAGCAGATTGCTTCCCTAGTGTGGGTGGGCCTCACCCAATGAGTCAAAGGTTTGCCTAGAACAAAATGGGAACACTTCCTGCCTGATTATTTCAGCTGAGACATTGTTTTGTTTGTTTGTTTGTTTTGTTTTGTTTTCTGGCTTTGGACTCAAACCAAAACATCAGCTCTTCCTGGGTCTTGAGCCTGCTGGCTTTCCAACTAGAACTATACCTTTGTTTTCCTGGGTCTCCAGCTTAGCAACTGCAGATCTTGGGAATTTTACGCCTCCAGAATCCCACATGCCTATTTCTTAGAGTAAATCTCTATATAGAGAGGATTCTCTGGAGAACCCTGATTAATGCGCTTGGATTACTAAGTGGCAGTAGCCTCAGGAATGGTGCCCCTGCATTACTAAGCCACTTTGACCTTGCACATTTTCAGGGAGATTTTCCCAAAACATAATCTGCCTATTCCTTTTACATGTTTAGCTTTCTTCAATGATTTCACGTGGCTTTCAGGATAGAATTAAAACTCTCTAGCATCTGTACAAAATTCTTCATGAGTAGCCCCTTCCCTACTTCTCCATATCCTTCTCTTACCTCCTTGCCCACATGCAGAACCTCCAGGGTCACTGAGCCACCAGCCTTCCCGCAAGATGGCCTTGCCACCCCTTCCCTGGGTCCTTGCACGAGCTGTCCCTCCTGACCATGTGCCCATGTAGGACAGGCCCCACTGCTGCTCTGAGGACTTGACAGCCTGACTCAGAACCCGCTGGGGGTCTGCCCATTTTCCGGTTCCACACACGGAGTTCAGGAACGCGCATGACCAGGCTCTGCTGTGGGGTCTGAATCGGGTCCTGATTATGCCTTCAGGCACTGAGTACACACTGCCGCCAACGTGCTCCCAGATGGCCACGCACCTGGCCCAGGTGAGCGGGTCTCTGGCAGGAAGGCTGTGAGGTCCCGGGCAGGTTGCTCTAGGCCTGTGTCTCGATGTGGGTGTGTGTGTGTGTGTGTGTAAACGGAAGCTTCAGGACCCCTCACCCCCTCACACGGTCCTAGAAAAATGAACGTTTGCTATATGTATTAGCTTTTTGAAATGTGCAGTTCACCCTGATTTCTTTTTTTTCTAAATATTCGCTTTTTACCTGTGTTTTCATAATTTTTCATGTTTCCTAAAGAGAGCCTTTTCAAATTGTTTATGCTTCATGCTCACAAAACCTAGGAATATGTTCTTACCTAGGAGGAGATAGGCTTCCAGAAAATCTAATGTGACCCTCATTTACTCAGCAGTCCTCACCTGCGACTGTGGCCCCTTTGCTAGGAGAGGTTGGTGGTGCCATGTGTCCTGACTTCCTTCCTAGTCAGCAAAGAAGGAAACCCAGGTCTTTCTCTTGAGTCCACACCCAACATGGACACACCATTGTCACCTGCTTCTTTCACCTGGCTTACTCCTTCTCATCCTTTAGAATTCAGCTCAGGGGTTGCCATCTCCAGGAAGCCTTCCTTGCTGCCCCAGTCCACGCTGGGTGCCCACACATAACAGACGTCCCATAACTGTTGGCTGAATGAATGAAGCCGACCCCTCAAATTAGTTCCCCCTGCTCCTGGAAAAATGTATCCTTTTTGGTTGGTTCCAGTGGATTCCTGAGTTCCGTCTGAAGCAACACCTCTTCTCCCTTGATTCCTGGGCTGTCCCTTTCACAGGATCCCAGATCTCCCACTTCTTATGCCTTCAGACAAAAGTCTGCATTTCTGTACAGGGGCTGCATGAGCGTTCTAACGCCGCCATGACGAAGTACCCCAGGCTCGGGGGCCCAGACAACCGATCTCTTCCCTCACAGTCCTGGAGGCTAGGAGCCCAAGATCTGGGTGGAGAGAGACACCGTGCCTCTCCTGTCTGTTTGTTTATAGGAACACTAATCCCATTCAGGGGGGCTCCACCCTCATGACCTAATCACCTCCTAGAGGCCCCACCTCTGATACCATCATAGCGGGAAGTAAGTTTCAACATAAGAATTGGGGGGGGAGGGGGACACAAGCGTTCAGTCTAAAGCACTTGCCCAGGTCACTCAGGTAGCAGGTTAGGGAGCGAGGTCTTCTGACTCCAACTCCTGGGGCTTTCTGCGATATCCCACGGTCTCCTGGGCATAGCCCTGTTCCCTACTCCTAAGAGCTCTCTGTCCCCACTGTCATCTTCCTGCCATTTCATTTCCTGCAAAATAACGCATCTCTACGTAATTGGAGGGTACGGGGTTGGGAGTTCTTAAAACAGCATAGGTAGCTGTGGTGGTAAGTGGGGGCTGGGGGGGGGCTGCAGTATAATAGAGGTCAAGGGTACATGTTTTGAAACCAGACCACCCAGGTTCAAATCCTGGCTCACGCATTCTCTAGCTCTATGATCTTAGCTAAGTTGTTCAGCCCCTCAGTGCCTCCGTTTTGCATCTGTAAAATGGGAATGATAACAGCACCTGTCATGGTTCATTGAGCTGATTAAATGAAATCAGTACGTGAACGGTGGCCAGCACTCAGTAGGCCCTGAACGAGTGACAGCAATAGTTAATATTACTCTCAATTTCGAGGGATGGGATTTCTTCAGCCCCATGTTCTCACTGCTCATTTGGGTTAAAATTCTTTGAAGCAGGAGTAGTCTGTGATTCCCGTTGAGGGGCTCATAGGAAGGGAAGAACAGGCAAAGATGGATGGGTGTCTAAACAGTCTCAAGGGCAATAACAACTGCCTTCACCTTTGGACCCATGAAGTTCAAGGAGACAGGATCCTCGGGGCTTCAGGCTGGCAGTGCCCTGGAGAGATCTCTGCAGCTGTTCGTCTCTGGCCCTTTTGTGTATCCTCTGCTAGTACGAGGCCCTGAAGAGCTGGGTGACAGTGTGTGGCTGCCAAGAAGCTTTATGGTACTTCGTACTAGCTCTGACTTCTATTTCGGGACCCACAAAGGTCAAAGTCAGTCCCTGCCTGCAGGAATGGCGAGACGCATGCCAGGAGCAGCTAGGTTCCCCAGCCTCCTGGGTCCCACTAACCGGGAGGCATGAACCTCGAACCCATCAAGCACAGAGGTTGACATAAACTCCGGGGCTGAGCCCCGAGGGGCTGCTCTGTACAGAATCCCCAGTGAGCCAAAAGCGCAGAGAAATACACCTTCTCACGGTTCATCCTGGAGCTTGCCTGCCTTTCCCCTCTCGCATTCCTTCCACCAATGAAGTAGCTCGGTTAACAATTAAATACAGTAGCGATCTAAAACTGCCCTGCGGTCTGGGTCCCCACCAGCTGAACCTCTCCCTGCCTGCCCAGACTGCTGTTTATTTTGGCAGGGCTGTGCTCCTCACCCCGCCCTAATGCTGGCACTGAGAACTTGCCCATAAAACACCCTGTAAAAGGAGCCCTAGGGGCCAGTGAGCGAGATTCATGCCTGGGGCCTCCCTCTTCAGACCTTTTCTTCTTGCGTTGAGCCCAGAGTGTATGGTGCTTGCTTTTGCTTTCCCCCCTTTCCCAGAGGCCTTGTAAATGTACAGGTGAGCCCATTTTCACGACCTCCAGGTGGAGAGATTTCCAGGCATTGATAAAGAGCCCACCTGATAAAGATCTGCACAGGGAACCCCCTGAGGTGGACAGGAGGAACACTAGATTGGGGATGGAAGCCGTGGGGGCCAATCGTAGCCCTGACCCCGGAAGCTGGGGTCCCAGAAGTCTGGACCCTGAGCAGCGGCCTCCGCGTCCTGAGATGCCCCACCCCCAACCGACGGAGTCGGGAAGCAAGCAGGAGCCCAGAAACCTGCGACCGGACCAGCCGTCCAGGTGATTCTGGTACAGATGCTCCCAGGGAGTGGGAGAGCCCACGAAGACGTGCACGCGGTGAGTGTGAAACGCCACAGTCCTTTGGTTGGCTTTGGTGCTAATGGTCACCTGCTCATGAAACATTGCGGCGTGGTAGCCGGGGAGAAAGGCCTCTCATCTACGGTCCACGTCACTGCCTGCAAACTGTGCCGAACCCATCCTGCAGCCTCCCACCTTGCCTGCCCTTGGGGGGAAACGCCCTTGTTCCTCATCTTTCTCATCAGCAGCAAGGGCTTATTAGGCACCTATTATGTACAGGGTGCCAGCTAGATACATATTTTTTATATATATTTGCGTATATATATATATTTTTTTTTTTTTTTTGAGGGAGGGGACATATTCTCTGCCCTCCATGCTATTACTGTCCAGTAACTTGGGAAGAAAGGTGTGTTCTGGCACCTGAGACAACCCATTTCTCTTACAGGAAGCTTTACTGGCTGCCGAGTGTCTGTGGGGTATGGGTTGGTCCAGTGGGCTTGTCTTTACATGTTTGTGGGAGAGAGAATGAGGGAGAGGAAGGGAGAAGCAGGTGCACATGGGTGGGCTGCAGACACCACAGCTAGAAGGCTATGACAAGTCTGCTTATTTTTTTTTTAAGATTTTATTTATTGGGGCGGCTGGGTGGCTCAGTCGTTAAGCGTCTGCCTTCGGCTCAGGTCATGATCCTGGGGTCCTGGGAACGAGCCCTGCATCGGGCTCCCTGCTCCGCAGGGAGTCTGCTTCTCCCTCTCCCACTCCCCCTGCTGTGTTCCCTCTCTAGCTGTGTCTCTCTGTGTCAAATAAATAAATAAAAAATCTTAGAAAAAAAAGATTTTATTTATTTATTTGACAGAGAGAGATAAAGAGAGAGGGAACACAAGCAGGGAGAGTGGGAGAGGGAGAGGCAGGCTGGAGAGGGAGAAGCAGGCTCCCTGCAGAGCAGGGAGCCCGATGCAGGGTTCGATCCCAGGACCTCGGGATCATGACCTGAGCCGAAGGCAGACGCTTAACGACTGAGCCACCCGGGCACCCCCAAACCTGCTTATTTTAGACTTCAGTCCCAGGCATTAGGAAACAACCACATCTCCCAGACAATGGGAATCCAGAATCTTAGAATCCCCGGGCAGGCTTGGGCCTAAAGTCCAATCCTATCCATCCTTCTGCCTCTGGGCAGGACTGTCCCCAAATAACCCTAAGTAAGAGTTACCTGCCCTTTGTCTTTGCTACGGTTCTCCATAACTTCTGAGTTTGAATCCTGAAAGTAGCCACTGTTTATGGTCTGTTTCCTGCCAGGCACGGTGCTGTCCACGCTGTCTGGCCCCATTTTGTTTTTCACCATAGCACTGGAGATGTTCATCTTTGTTTTCGCTAGTGAGAAAAGCAGAGGCTGAATGAGGTCACGTGACTCGGCCACAGGCACAGGGAAGGAGCAGATGGAGAGTTTGAACCCGGTTCTCTCCAACTCTAATGGTCTTGCCACAGTATCACCCAGCTATTAAAGTGTCCCCTGTATCTACCACTCATTCAGTCATTCAGCTAACATATATTTTTGAGCACCTACTCTGTGCCAAGCACCATGCTGGGCACAGTAGCTAAACAGAGTTCCTTCTGTTTTCCATAGAAATCAGCTCTTTCTTGTCCTTGTTATTTGGGAGAAAAGAGGCAAGTTGGCCAATATGTGATTATTCGGGGAACTGAGACAAATATGGGCACGTGAAAAATCTGAAAAAAAGTTGCTTCAGTTCCTTAATTCCCTCTGGTTTGTTACTCTCTTGCATCTCTCTGCCAGGTTGGGAGAAAGGTCGGAGATATTCATGAGCAGATGGGGGAACCAAGGGAAGGCCTTCAAGGTCCTTCGGTGCTGGGGACAGGTGACGGTTTTGCCCTGCTAGCTGCTGTTCATCCAAGTTTCACACTCCTTTTCCTCTGGAGTACCCCGTAAGGGCTGCCGTTGGCCTTCAAAATACTCTAAGGTTTTCCCAATCACACGGGGTAAAAAATAAGGAAGTCAATAGGACACAAAATGGCAGATTTGTCCCCCTCAATACAACAAAGAACTATAAAAAAAATGGGCCCTGCAGAAGGAAGGCTCTGAATGTGTCATTGTTATGGAAGCAGGCTGGCTTGCCATGGGGCTATTTTATGGACCTTTGGGGTTGGCCTGAGATGGGGGCACTGGGAGCCCCAGTTGGGTTGCTATTTTACACACCTGCTTTCTGCTGGGATTAGATGAACCCAGGAGGGGAGAAGTTATTGAACCTTCTAGTGACTGACAGTCCACCAACCCTACGCTGCCTGGCTCCCGAATTAAAGGGACAAGGTTGCTCAGGGCCCCAGTTATGATTGATGGTACGTATCAGGAATAAACGTCCCCTAAACGTCTAGATTATAAATTCAAAGGGAGCTGGATTGAGATACTGGCTGGCATGACTATGCCGAAGGGGGAAGCATTTAAGGAGAAAAGCATTACCAGAGGCACTACTAGAGGTCCCTCTCTCTGGAGGATGAAGCTCAGAACCCAACATTGGAAGCAGCCCTTGGTATTAGGCCCCTTGAAAATGTCTTGGTGTGAGTGGCAGATTTCGAACACCCTGGAAGCTTAGAAAAGATCAAGGACTGTGGTCGGTTGTATGCGGACACTGGTTATAATGTCTTTGGTCTGTGCCTGGGTCACTTGAATGCATTCATTTATTCAATAGCCTCTTAGGAGGCCCCTAATTCACGTCCCTAAGATAGTCCTGGCCTCAGGCCCTGCTGAGACACGTCTAAACTTGCTCCAGGAAGAGGACGTGGGCACCTGTGTCTAAGCCCGTTCTCCCTCCGGCTCTGTGTGCTTGTGCTCGTCCCTCTCCAGATCTCTAGGAAACTGGTGAGATTTGAATCAAGTCCGTAGTTTAGTTAATAGCCCGGGTTTTGGTAACTGTGCCCCGGTTATGGAAAACGGTAACTGCAGGGGAAGCTGGGTGAGCTGTTTGTGGGGATTCTCTGTACTATTTTTTCAGCTTTTTCTGTGAGTCTAAAATTAGTTCAAAATAAGAAGTCAGAAGAAAGGAAGGCTCGCTAGGAGTTTCATTGACTCTCTCTGGCTGCTTTTCCACCTCTTAGCCTCTATCATTCTGTGTCATTCTATAATCCTTTTACTACCTCCTGGTCCCCTCCGTCCCCTGTCCGTCCCCCTCTCTCAGGCTCTGTCCTTCATTTCTCCTTCCACAGGAACCTGCTCTCCTCAAGGATTTTTCCTCCCCGCACCGGCCACCACATTCTGTTGATTAAGCTTCCCGAATATCCATCCACAATTCCCTCCTCCCCAATGCTACTTCCAAAGCTCCCGGGTCGTCACCCACATGCCATACGACCGGGACATTACTCCAAGGGCCCCCTCGTTGGGCTGGCCCCTGGTTAACACCATGGCCATATCTGCGCTGCCTAGTGGGAAAAGCCCTGCCGAGCTGCCTCCTACTCTGGTCCCTGTTTCCCCAGCGGGCTGCCCCCACCAGTGGCACAACTATTTCAACAGAGTCTTAGAGCCAAGTCTGACAGGAGGATGCACAGAACGGAGGGAACAGTGCTGCTTCCCCCCCAAGGCAGCGAAAGTGGATTTTTGTATGTAAGCTTGAGGTTCCTGGGCTGGGTATGCAGGTGGGAGGAGGGGAAGGCAAAGGGAGAAGAGAGAGGTTTTCATCTCGGTATTGGCAAAGGAGCCCAGAGAAAAGGAAGGGGGGGGGAGGGAGTCTCAAGGCTTCGAACTGTCTCCGTGGGCTTGTTTGCTGCTGTGCCAAGACTTTAAGAGCTGCCGGGGCAGCCGGGTGGATGGGAGAACCGACGGCTGCGGGCAGAGACTGTGGCCCCACCTGTCCCTCGTCCCGCCCAGCCTCCAGCTGTTAGCAATGCCTCCCCAGCCCGTCATTAGAACGAGCTCAATTAGACCCTGAGCAAAGCGTCGGTTGCATATCCCCCAGTTTTATAACCACCTACCCTCTCCTCAATATTTTATGTTTCAGCAATACCAAAATATCACAGTGTCGTACTTAGCCACTGGGGGCAAGGGAGACGGAGCATTTATAGGTCTGTATCCATCCATCACTGGTTAAGGGCTACCCCCGCGGGGGTGGGAGCCGGGTGATACATTCTCAGGCACTTCCAGCAAAGCAGGTTCCAGCAGCTTGAAGGCAGTTCTCCCAAAAAGA
>NW_027923663.1:0-1359 GCF_054177405.1 Leptonychotes weddellii
CATTGGTTTCTATGAATTGTTTAAGTTCTTCATTGATTTCTCGGTTGACCCAAACATTCTTGAGCAGAGTGGTCTTTAGCTTCCAAGTGTTTGAATTTCTTCCAAATTTTTTCTTGTGATTGAGTTCCAGCTTTAAAGCATTATGGTCTGAGAATATGCAGGGAATAATCTCAATCTTTTGGTATCGGTTGAGATCTGAATTGTGACCCAGTATGTGGTCTATTCTGGAGAAAGTTCCATATGCGCTCGAGGAGAATGAGTATTCTGTTGTTTAGGGTGGAATGTTCTGTATATATCTATGAGGTCCATCTGGTCCAGTGTGTCATTCAAAGCTCTTGTTTCTTTGTTGATTTTCTGCTTAGATGATCTGTCCATTGCTGAGAGTGGAGTATTGAGGTCTTGTACAATTAACGTATTGTCATCAATATGACTCTTTATTTTGGCTAACAGTTGGCTTATGTAGGTGGCTGCTCCCATATTGGGGGCATAGATATTTACAATTGTTAGATCTTCTTGTTGGATAGACCGTTTAAGAATGATATAGTGTCCTTCTCTGTCTTCAACTACAGACTTTAGTTTAAAATCTAAATTGTCTGATATAAGAATTGCTAGCCCGGCTTTCTTTTGAGGTCCGTTGGCATGGAAGATGGATCTCCATCCCTTCACTTTCAGTCTGGATGTATCTTTAGGTTCAGAATGAGTCTCTTGTAGACAGTATATGCATGGGTCCTGTCTTTTTATCTAGTCTGCAACCCTGTGCCATCTTATGGGAGCATTTAGGCTGTTCGTGTTGAGAGTGATTATGGAAAGATATGAATTTATTGTCATCATATTGCCTGTGAAGACCTTGTTTTTAGAGACTGTCCTTGAAAATTTCTTTTCTATATCACTCTTGGGGTCTTTCTCCTTTTATAGAACCCCCCTTAATATTTCTTGCAGGGCCAGCTTAGTGGTCACATATTCTTTCAGTTTCTGCTGGTCTTGGAAGCTCTGCATCTCTCCATCCATTCTAAATGAAAGCCTTGCCAGATAAAGTATTCTTGGCTGCATGTTCTTCTCGTTTAGTATCCTGAATATGTCTTGCCAGGCCTTTCTGGCTTGCCAGGTCTCTGTGGATAGGTCTGACATTATTCTGATGTTCCTCCCTCTGTAGGTAAGAAATCTCTTCCCCCTAACTGCCCTTAAGATGGTTTCCTTGGTTCTAAGATTTGCGAGTTTTACTATTACATGCTGGGGTGTTGGCCTGTTTTCCTTGATCTTGGGAGGGGTCCTCTCTGCCTCTAGGACATGAATGTTTGTTTCATTTCCCAGATTAAGGAAGTTCTCAGCTACGATATGCTCAAATACATCTTCTAGTCC
>NW_027923664.1:0-226 GCF_054177405.1 Leptonychotes weddellii
ATAGAACAGAACCAATCATACTTTTTAGCCCATGGCCCATGCTATTTTATAAATCTAAAAATTTTTTCATTAGAGTTTTTATAGCACCTAATGAATTTTATATATATTATTATAGCAATGACTTAAATTATTGCTGTTTATACTTTGCATCATCTTTGTAACTTTATGCAGATCAAGCCTTACTAAAATTTGACTTGAATTCCCTAATACCAAAGCATACAAGCCA
>NW_027923665.1:0-226 GCF_054177405.1 Leptonychotes weddellii
AATTTTCACATAGTATTTAAAGACATAAGACAAGATGACATGGTAAGAGTGTATAGAGAAGATATCTCAAGAAAGAGCCCTGGGGCTTTCCAACATTTAATACCCTGATGAAAGAAAAGGAGAATGAAGGGGAAGATGAGGTAAACACAAAAGAGACTGAGAAAGAGCAGCAAGTGAGATAGAAAAGAAAGTAGGAAAGTATAATGTCTTAGAAGCCAAAACAGGA
>NW_027923666.1:0-226 GCF_054177405.1 Leptonychotes weddellii
TACAAAACATTGCTGAAAGAAAGGGAAACCTAAATAAATCTGAGGACCCCATGGTGATGAAAAGACATACTACTGATAAGATGGCAATAGTACACAATGCAATGTGGAAATTCAATGTGTTCCCGAGGAAATTCACAAAGGCCTTTGGAAAGAAATGCACAAGCTAATCCTAACAGTCATATGGAATTTCAAGGGACCACAAAATAGCCAAAACAATCTTGAAAAA
>NW_027923667.1:0-226 GCF_054177405.1 Leptonychotes weddellii
TCTGCCATGAAAAAAGTTTTTGTCTTTTTCTTTTCCTTAAATATTCTCAGTACTCATTCATGTTTTCTTTTGCAAATGAACATTGATTAGATTTATTTTACTCACCCCGAGTCTACCAGTTTTCTATACACAACCCACAGAGGTCCCAGATCACACAAAATGGGCAAAGCAGTAGAAAACAGAGGCCTTTAACTTAGAAGCATATATGCTAGCTATAAAAAAATAA
>NW_027923668.1:0-226 GCF_054177405.1 Leptonychotes weddellii
AAAGTTTGTCTATTTTTTTGAAAAACTAAAACAAAATTAATAAACAGAGGCACGGGTAGGTGATCAGTTCTGG
This sequence comes from Leptonychotes weddellii, assembly GCF_054177405.1. Taxonomy (NCBI): domain Eukaryota; kingdom Metazoa; phylum Chordata; class Mammalia; order Carnivora; family Phocidae; genus Leptonychotes; species Leptonychotes weddellii. Next base: position 74 of record NW_027923668.1, read on the forward strand.
CCAAGGAGACATAAAGAGAGACCTGCTGGGGACTTCTGGGAGAATATTTTTCCTCACTCTTTTTTGTTTTTTAATATTTTATTTATTTATTTAACAGAGAGTGAGAGCGCACAAGCCGGGGGAGCAGCAGGCTTCCCGCGGAGCAGGGAGCCC
>NW_027923669.1:0-226 GCF_054177405.1 Leptonychotes weddellii
AACCATGGAAGGATTTCTCGGAACACAACCAGCAGATAAGGACGCACGCCTTCCCGGAGTCACCACACCAGCGGTCCTCCACGGTCCCCGCCATTCCTGCCCAGGGCAAGAGCCAGCACCGAGGAGCCATTTGCACCCTGCGCCCACACACAGGCAGCCCCACATGGCCTCTGTGGGCGTCCACTGGGAGACACTCAGGCACTGTCGAGTGCAGCGGCCTCGCCTC
>NW_027923670.1:0-226 GCF_054177405.1 Leptonychotes weddellii
ACACGTTAGTGGTCACCTCATCATCTGTGCAGGTGCAAATAGCATAAAAATAGCTGGAGAAGTGGAAATACAATCTGTGAAGCCTCCGCTTTAAAGATTAATTTTAAAACCCCAAAGTGAGAGCTCTGTAGTCATTACCTCAGTGTTAAGGGTCCTGACAGGAGACTGGGGGTGGATACCCAGTCCCGCCGCTGGGAGACCCCTGCAGGCGTTAACAAGGGGAGTC
>NW_027923671.1:0-226 GCF_054177405.1 Leptonychotes weddellii
ATACGCTGCAGTGAGAGGATCCCCTGAGTGGCACTGGGAGAGAAAGCTCCCCTTCCTGGAGTACATTTGGAAGAGAGTTTTTGCCTCTCCAAGGACAAAGGGCCCACTGGGAGTCTTCGAGTAGCTCTTCAGCAGCAGGGGACAGAGGCGCACACAGAGGGCAGATAACCTGGTGGCAGCTTTTTGCTGTGCATCAGCATAGACTCCAGCCACCATGCACATACCG
>NW_027923672.1:0-226 GCF_054177405.1 Leptonychotes weddellii
GGGAGCTCAGATCTCCTCCGTCTATGTGGCCAGAGCCTCTTTCCAGGGCTGGTCCTGTCAGCAGGACTAGAACATCCCAAAGCCCTACAGGGGTTAACTATGGCTGGAAAACACAACACACCAAAACTCGGCCTGAAAGCAATCGGCACTCACTGTTTCTCACAGGTCTGTGCATCGGCAGGAGCTTTTCTGATCTGGGCTGGGTCAGTCGGCTCTGCGCCGTGCA
>NW_027923673.1:0-1359 GCF_054177405.1 Leptonychotes weddellii
TGTTTTTTGGGAGGTTTTTGATCACTGCTTCAATCTCATTACTGGTTATTGGCCTATTCAGGTTGTCAATTTCTTCCTGTTTCAGTCTTGGCAGCTTATAAGTTTCCAGGAAGGCCTCCATTTCATCCAGATTGCTCAGTTTATTGGCATAGAGTTGTTGATAATAATTTCTAATAATTGTTTCTATTTCCTTGGTGTTAGTCGTGATCTCTCCCCTTTCGTTCATAATTTTATTAATTTGTGTCCTTTCTCTTTTCTTTTGGATAATTGTGGCCAGTATTTTCTTTTTTTTAAAGATTTTATTTATTTGACAGAGAGAAAGACAGCCAGAGAGGGAACACAAGCAGGGGCAGTGGGAGAGGGAGAAGCAGGCTTCCCACAGATCAGGGAGCCCAATGTAGGGCTTGATCCCAGGACCCTGGGACCATGACCTGAGCTGAAGGCAGACGCTTAACGACTGAGCCACCCAGGCACCCCAGTTGTGGCCAGTGGTTTATCAATCTTATTAATTCTTACAAAGAGCCAACTTCTAGTTTCGTTGATCTGATCTACACTGTTTCCGGTTTCTAATTCATTGATCTCTGCTCTAATTTTAATTATTTCTCTTCTAATGTGTGGCTTAAGCATTGTTTGTTACTTTTTCTCTAGTTCTTTAAGGTGTAGAGTTAGTTGGTGAACTCGGGATTTTTCTGTTTTTTTGAATGAGGCTTGGATGGCTATGTATTTCCCCCTTAGGACCGCTTTTGCAGTATCCCATAGGTTTTGGACCGATGTGTTTTCATTCTCACTGATTTCCATGAATTGTTTAAGTTCTTCTTTGATTTCCTGGTTGACCCAAACATTCTTGAGCAGAGTGGTCTTTAGCTTCCAAGTGTTTGAAGTTCTTCCATTTTATTCTTGTGACTGAGATCCAGTTTTAAAGCATTGTAGTCTGAGAATATGCAGGAAATAATCTCAATCTTTTGGTATTGGTTGAGACCTGATTTGTGACCCAGTATGTGGTCTATTCTGGTGAAAGCTCCATGCGCACTCAAGAAGAATGAGTATTCTGTTGTTTTAGAGTAGAATGTTCTGTATATATCTATGAGGTCCTTCTGGTCCAGTGTATCATTCAAAGCTCTTGTTTCCTTGTTGATTTTCCGCTTAGATGATCTGTCCATTGCTGAGAGTGGAGTATTGAGGTGTCCTACAATTAACATATTGTTATCAATATGACTCTTTATTTTGGTTAACAGTTTGCTTATGTAGATGGCTGCTCCCATGTTGGGGGCATAGATATTTACAATTGTTAGATCTTCTTGTTAGATAGACCCTTTAAGAATGATATAGTGTCCTTCTGTGCCTCTAATTACAGACTTT
>NW_027923674.1:0-226 GCF_054177405.1 Leptonychotes weddellii
CAGGGCAAGAGCAGGCAGCCTACGTCGGTTCCCTTCGGGTGTTCCCACTGGCAAGTGTCCTGACCGAGAAATGGACGCCCTGGACTTAACCTGATGCCCTTTGACACTTCACTTCTCTCTGTTTTTAGTCCAGACAGGCCAACTGAGCCTGTGATGATGATTTGGCTCCCCAGGCCAGCCTGGCCACAGGAAGAGAATGTGTGCTGCTTGCTCCCACTCTACAATC
>NW_027923675.1:0-226 GCF_054177405.1 Leptonychotes weddellii
AATTACCTATTATGGGAATTCTTGGATTTTTTTTTTTAATTAAATAAACAGTATTGCAAAAGTTTCCAATAAGCAGTCATTATCCATTTCCTCTCTTTGCCCAGAAATTATCATAATTAGTGTGAGATATTCCATATCATCATTCTGTATACATGAGTTCTTTAGAGAAGTGATCATGTGACAACCATGTCCAGATGAGCTAAGCCTTGGGCAAATATGTGTAAGC
>NW_027923676.1:0-226 GCF_054177405.1 Leptonychotes weddellii
AACTGAGCCACCCAGGCGCCCTAAATAAAATAAATCTTTTTTTTTTTTTTAAAGATTTTATTTATTTATTTGAGAGAGAGAGAACACATGAGAGGGGATAGGGTCAGAGGGAGAAGCAGACTCCCTGCCGAGCAGGGAGCCCGATGCGGGACTCGATCCCGGGACTCCAGGATCATGACCTGAGCCGAAGGCAGTCGCTTAACCAACTGAGCCACCCAGGCGCCCT
>NW_027923677.1:0-226 GCF_054177405.1 Leptonychotes weddellii
CACAAATTTAGTTTGCTATAAGCTTAGTATATGTCAACAGAGTAAAGCATTTGTAAAAAAAAATATCTAAATTGATCTTGGGCTACCTCCAAATTCACATGTCTGAAAAGACGGCTGGACTACTTTTCAGCTGACTTCAGTTCTGTGGGTTCCACTTTCCAGGGGAACTCTAACCAACTGAAGTACTTACAGAGGGGAGCAGTGTGGCTGCAAGAGAGAATCAAAA
>NW_027923678.1:0-226 GCF_054177405.1 Leptonychotes weddellii
AAAAAAAAAAAATCACTCATTTTTTTCCCCCCTCTGCAAACCTGAAGATAGTACTGCTTGGAAATAGGATTCTCTGTAGAATTTACGGGTTGCTAGGAGGATGCATAGCTGGAGGAATAGCATTCATCGTTCATATGCTTTTACTTCCAGAGCCTGAGAACACGCCTTAGAATTTGGTCAAATGCCCATATGCTTCTCCTATACTTCCAAAGACAAGGGACTTGAA
>NW_027923679.1:0-226 GCF_054177405.1 Leptonychotes weddellii
ACGGGTTGTGTGCATGTGTGCGTGCACGCCCACGCTCCTGCGTGTTGTCTGAGTGTGTGCATGTAGGTGCGCTGCAGGGTGCTGGTAGATAAACAGCTATGACTGTAGCCTCCTGGGCGGGCGACAACAGGCTTCACCAGCATGGAGGTGGGTCCTGTGCATCCTGGGGTGCCACACAGCTCGGAGGGACCCATGTGGCATGGAGGACAGGGGCCTGGAGGCTGAG
>NW_027923680.1:0-226 GCF_054177405.1 Leptonychotes weddellii
AAGGTCCAGCCCTGGAGGAGACAGTGAGCTGGTCGTGTCCCCAGTCTACAGTATATTTTCCAAGTCCCTCAGCAGAAAAACAAGAGTCACCAGCTTAAATCAGACTTGGTATTTTGCTGGATGGGATGGGGAAAAAGGACAAGTAGGTTGAGGACATTGGAAGAAGGGGATCAATATGGTGGTGGCAGCATCTTAGATAGACAGGGGAGGAAACAATGCTGGGATT
>NW_027923681.1:0-226 GCF_054177405.1 Leptonychotes weddellii
CTGAGCCTCAATTTTATTACCTCTAAGATGGTGGTAAGAGCAGTATCGGGGTTGTTGGGAGAATTATGTGTGATGTACTGGGTTGAACAGTGTCTCCTACAAATTCATGGCCCTTTGGAACCGTGAATGTGACCTTCTTTAAAGAAATAGGGTCTTTGCAGAGGTAATCAAGTTAAGATGAGATCATACTAGATTAGAATGGGTCCTAATCCAATATGACTGATGC
>NW_027923682.1:0-226 GCF_054177405.1 Leptonychotes weddellii
AAAAATCTAAAAAAAAAAAAAGATTTAAAAAAAAAAAAAAAGCTGTGAGATGCTGGAGGGTGTCATAAAGGACCCTGTGGAGTGTTTTTCTCTTCAGAGATCTTAAAGGAAAACATAGCTCTTATCTTTATAGTCTTACTGGGTTAAAGGTCAAAATGGGGAAAAAAGCTCTTTAAACTCTCATGTGAAGAATTAGGAAGAAAGAGGAGTAAGGAGTAGAACAGTC
>NW_027923683.1:0-1359 GCF_054177405.1 Leptonychotes weddellii
GGGTTCTATAAAAGGAGAAAGCCTCCAAGAGTGATACAAAACAGAAATTTACAGGGACAATCTATAAAAACAAGGTCTTCACAGGCAACATGATGACAATTAATTCATATCTTTTAATAATCACTCTCAACATGAATGGCCTAAATGCTCCCATAAAATGGCACAGGGTTGCAGATTGGATAAAAAGACAGGACCCATCCATATGCTGTCTACAAGAGACTCATTTGGAACCTAAAGATACATCCAGACTGAAAATGAAGGGATGGAGATCCATCTTCCATGCCAGCAGACCTCAAAAGAAAGCTGGGGTAACAATTCTTATATCAGACAAATTTGATTTTAAAATAAAGTCTGTAATTAGAGACACAGAAGGACACTATATCATTCTTAAAGGGTCTATCCAACAAGATTTTCTAACAATTATAAATAACTATGCCCCCAACATACGAGGAGCCATCTACATAAGCCAACTGTTCACCAAAATAAAGAGTCATATTGATAACAATACGTTAATTGTAGGAGACCACAATACTCCACTCTCAGCAATAGACAGATCATTTAAGCAGAAAATCAACAAGGAAACAAAATCTTTGAATGATACATTGGACCAGATGGACCTCATAGATATTTACAGGACATTCCACCCTAAAACAACAGAATACTCATTCTTCTCAAGTGCACATGGAACTTTCTTCAGAATAGACCACATACTGGGTCACAAATCAGGTCTCAACTGATACCAAAAGATTGAGATTATTCCCTGCATATTCTCAGACCACAGTGCTTAAAATTGGAACTCAATCACAAGAAAAATTTAGCAGAAATTCAAACACTTGGAAGCTAAAGACCACTTTGCTCAAGAATGTTTGGGTCAACCAAGAAATCAAAGAAGAACTTAAACAATTCATGGAACCCAATGAGAATGAAAACCCATTGGTCCAAAACCTATGGGATACTGCAAAGACATTCCTAAGTGGGAAATACAGAGCTATTCAAGCCTCACTCAAAAAAGTAGAAAAATCCCGAATTCACCAACTAACTTTACACCTTAAAGAACTAGAGAAAAAGGAACAAACAATGCCTAAGCCACACATTAGAAGAGAAATAATTAAAATTAGAGCAGAAATCAATGAATTAGAAACCAGAAACACAGTAGATCAGATCAACGAAACTAAAAGCTGGTTCTTTGAAAGAATTAAAAAGATCGATAAACCACTGGCCAGACTTATCCAAAAGAAAAGAGAAAGGACCCATATTAATAAAATTATGAATGAAAGGGGAGAGATCACGACTAACACCAAAGAAATAGAAACAATTATTAGAAATTATTATCAACAAGTATATGCCAATAAACTGAGC
>NW_027923684.1:0-226 GCF_054177405.1 Leptonychotes weddellii
CTTAGAGCAGTGCTTCTCAAACTTCAGTAGTCAAACTGATCACCTGAGGATCTTGCTAAAACTGAGATTCTACAGTAGTGGAGGGGTGGGTTGAGATCCTGGCGTTCTAACAAATACCCAGGTGATGCTAAAGCTGCTGGTCCATCCACTGCATTGGGAGTAATAGGACTTTAATTCAGTTATACGGAAACGCCTTCAGATTTTTACCGTAGAATTTTGGATATTA
>NW_027923685.1:0-226 GCF_054177405.1 Leptonychotes weddellii
AAGTAAGAAACAAGCTCTAATCTGCTCTGCATCCAAATTTTATGGATATTTTAAACAGCCTTATTTTAAACCCTTATTTATCCATGGTTTGTGACCCAGAATGGAGGGCTGGAACACATGTATTTACTGTTTCACCTGCTCCCTCACTCCCATGGCTATCCTATCCAGAACCTGCTAGATTGGCTTTCATCTTCCACTTGCTGTCAGGTGGGGAGATAAAAACTTG
>NW_027923686.1:0-226 GCF_054177405.1 Leptonychotes weddellii
ATCACTTTCTGTTGTCTCTCCAACTATAAAGCTTAGTGTTGATTACCATTTATCATACTAAATATGGCCTCTGAGCATGAAACCCTTGGTATGTCTTTAAGGTGCTTTTGATGTACTGTGTATCTAAGTTTCAAAAAACAAATGTCTAGATTTGTGGATCTTTGGACAGAGAAAATATAGGGCATCAGTATAGCCATATGTATTAATATGTATTAGTTTCCTATTG
>NW_027923687.1:0-226 GCF_054177405.1 Leptonychotes weddellii
ATGGATGAAAAACCTAAATGTGAGACAGGAAACCATCAAAATCCTAGAGGAGAACACAGGCAGTAACCTCTTTGACATCAGCTACAGCAACTTCTTTCCATACATGTTCCTTCTCTCTGAGGTAAGGGAAACAAAAGCAAAAATAAGCTATTGGGACTTCATCAAAACAAAAAGCTTCTGCACAGCAAGAGGAACAATCCTCAAAACTAAAAGGCAACTAACAGAA
>NW_027923688.1:0-226 GCF_054177405.1 Leptonychotes weddellii
CCCAAATGTTTTGAGTATAGATGACACCCAATGTTACGTTAGTTTCAGGTGCACAACACAGTAATCTGCCAACCCTACACAGTAAGCTATGCTCACCACAGGGGTAGCTCTTGTCTGTCAGTCTCACGGTACGAGTACAATGGGCTTACAGCACCATCGGCGATATTCCCTATGCTGTGCCTTTTATTCCTGTGACTTATTCTCCATAACTGGAAGCCTGTACCCC
>NW_027923689.1:0-226 GCF_054177405.1 Leptonychotes weddellii
GAGAGAGACATGCCTTGAAAAGATTTTGGGTGTGGCTCTTGGCACTTGGATTTAACTTGAATTAAGTACATAGAAAACTTTTGAGAGACCTCTACTGGCAAAAGTGCCCAGATTGAAAGATACTGAGACTGTTACAGATATAAAAAGACCCCTTGCTTCCCAGCTTTATATAGTCAGGAATTGAGCTAAAATAAAACCATATCAACCAACTCACTCCCCCCCAAAA
>NW_027923690.1:0-226 GCF_054177405.1 Leptonychotes weddellii
ATATATGTTAAGAAAAAAAAAAAGAATAAAGCAGGAGGGGAAGAATGAAGGGGAGAAATTGGAGGGGGAGACGAACTATGAGAGATGATGGACTCTGAAAAACAAACTGAGGGTTCTGGGGGGGGATAGGTTAGCCTGGTGATGGGTATTAAAGAGGGCATGTATTGAATGGAGCACTGGGTGTTATGCACAAACAATGAATCATGGAACACTACATCAAAAACTA
>NW_027923691.1:0-226 GCF_054177405.1 Leptonychotes weddellii
GAGATGGAAGTGTATTTTGAGCATTAAGACAGCTCTGAGATAATCCAGAAGAAAAGCTTGGCACGTGCCTGGCACACAGTAAGCTCTCTATAAAGACTTGAAATTGTTATCTCGAGAGGTTTGGAGCTGTGAATCCAGCACACCAGTCAGGGGAGACACGGTTTGGGTTTTTGGCCGGTAGGCCGCCATCCTCTGGCTCTGCCGCGCTGCCCTCCGCCCTCCTCGC
>NW_027923692.1:0-226 GCF_054177405.1 Leptonychotes weddellii
AGGAGGGTCAGAGGGAGAAGCAGACTCCCTGCCGAGCAGGGAGCCCGATGCGGGACTCGATCCCGGGACTCCAGGATCATGACCTGAGCCGAAGGCAGTGGCTTAACCGACTGAGCCACCCAGGTGCCCGAAGAATACCCTTTTCAGCAAATGACACTGGAGAATTAACTCAAAACATAAAACTATAGGGGCGCCTGAGTGGCTCAGTCGTTAAGCATCTGCCTTC
>NW_027923693.1:0-226 GCF_054177405.1 Leptonychotes weddellii
CAACTGAGCCACCCAGGTGCCCCTTACATGCTGTTTATAAGAAACAAACTTGAAATTTAATGATAGAGTACGTTAAAAGGATGGAAAAAGACATACCACACAAACACTAATTTTTTTAAGCTGGCTTGGCTATATTTAGATTTGATTCACTTCGATTAATATCAAAGTAGTCTAAAGAACCGTGAAAATGAAAAAAAAAAGAACTGTGAAAATGATTAAGGATAAA
>NW_027923694.1:0-1359 GCF_054177405.1 Leptonychotes weddellii
AAAGAGAGAGCCTAAAAGCAACATAGACCAGAAAGGAACACAGACAATATACAGTAACAGTCACCTTACAGGCAATACAATGGCACTAAATTCATATCTTTCAATAGTTACCCTGAATGTAAATGGGCTAAATGTCCCAATCAAAAGACACAGGCTATCAGATTGGATTAAAAAACAAGACCCATCAATATGCTGTCTGCAAGAGACTCATTTTAGACCCAAAGAAACCCCCAGATTGAAAGTGAGGGGGTGGAAAACCATTTACCATGCTAATGGACACCAAAAGAAAGCTGGGGTGGCAATCCTTATATCAGACAAATTAGATTTTAAACCAAAGACTGTAATAAGAGATGAGGAAGGACACTATATCCTACTTAAAGGGTCTATCCAATGAGAAGGTCTAACAATCGTAAATATCTATGTCCCTAACATGGGAGCAGCCAATCATATAAGCCAGTTAATAACAAAAGCAAAGAAACACATCGACAGCAATACAATAATATTGGGGGACTTTAACACACCCCTCGCTGAAATAGACAGATCATCTAAGCAAATGATCAAAAGGAAATAAAGACCTTAAATGACACACTGGACCAAATAGACTTCACAGATATACTCAGAACATTCCATCCCAAAGCAACAGAATACACATTCTTCTCTTGTGCCCATGGAACATTCTCCAGAATAGATCACATCCTAGGTCACAAATCAGGTCTCAACAGGTACCAAAAGATTGGGATCATTCCCTGCCTATTTTCAGACCACAGTGCTTTGAAACTAGAACTCAATCACAAGAGGAAAGTCAGAAAGAACTCAAATAAATGGAAGCTAAAGAGCATCCTACTAAAGAATGAATGGGCTGACCAGGAAATTCAAGAAGAATTAAAAAAATTCATGGGAACAAATGAAAATGAAAACACAACTGTTAAAAATCTTTGGGATGCAGCAAAGGCAGTCCTACGAGAAAAGTATATAGCAATACAAGCCTTTCTCAAGAAACAAGAAAGGTCTCAAATACACAACCTAACCCTACACCTAAAGGAGCTGGAGAAAGATCAGCAAAGAAAGCCTAAACCCAGCAGGAGAAGAGAAATAATAAAGATCAGAGCAGAAATCAATGAAATAGAAACCAAAAGAACGGTAGAACAGATCAACGAAACTAGGAGCTGGTTCTTTGAAAGAATTAACAAGATTGATAAACCCCTGGCCAGACTTATCAAAAAGAAAAGAGAAATGACCCAAATAAACAAAATCACAAATGAAAGAGGAGAGATCACAACCAACACCGAAGAAATACAAACAATTATAAGAACATATTATGAGCAACTCTATGCCAGCAAATTAGATAACCTGGAAGAG
>NW_027923695.1:0-226 GCF_054177405.1 Leptonychotes weddellii
GGTTTAGAGTAAGAGAGGTTATTGTCTTTGATGTAACCCCCATTCTGCCACATTTCACACTGACAAGCTCTGAATTCTGTCTCTCATACCTTAACCACCATATTGGTGATTTTGAGCTATCGCTTGGCAGAACTGCCTGCCAGGGGACCAAAAAGGAATACAGTTTGCTTTCCTGGTCAACTTATATAAATGAGCAGAACATAAACTCATCTCACACACCAGAGTA
>NW_027923696.1:0-226 GCF_054177405.1 Leptonychotes weddellii
AGTCCCGGGATCAAGCCATGCTTGGGCTCCCTGTTCAGCAGGGAGTCTGCTTCTCCCTCTGACCCTCCCCCTTCTCGTGCTCATTCTCTCTCAAACAAATAAGTAAAATCTTTAAAAAAAATAAAAATAAAAAAATCTTTAAAAAAATATTCTGGGGCGCCTGGGTGGCTGAGTTGGTTAAGCAACTGCCTTCAGCTCAGGTCATGATCCTGGAGTCCCGGGATCG
>NW_027923697.1:0-226 GCF_054177405.1 Leptonychotes weddellii
GGGTATTGAGGAGAGCACATTCTGCAGGGAGCACTGGGTGTTATGCACAAACAATGAATCATGGAACACTACATCTAAAACTAATGATGTAATGTATGGGGATTAACATAAGAATAAAAAAATTAAAAAAAAAAAGTAGAGTTCATCATCACTAGACTGACCTTATAAAAAATGCTCAAGAGAGTTATTCAAAAGAACACTAATTAGTGATATGAAATCATATGAA
>NW_027923698.1:0-226 GCF_054177405.1 Leptonychotes weddellii
AAGACTGTTGAATCACAGACCTGTACTTCTGAAACAAATAATACATTATATGTTAGAAAAAAAAAAAAGAAAAAAGAAGATAGTAGGAAGGGAAAAATGAAGGATGGGGTGAAATCGGAGGGGGAGATGAACCATGAGAGACTATGGACTCTGAGAAACAAACTGAGGGTTCTGGAGGGGAGGGGGTGGGGGGATGGGTTAGCCTGGTATGGGTATTAAAGAGGGC
>NW_027923699.1:0-226 GCF_054177405.1 Leptonychotes weddellii
GGAGCAGACTTTTAAAAGTTCCGATTTTGTGCTCCGCGGCTCTATCACTTGCCAGAAGCGGCCGACGGAGGCCCCTCCCCCGCCGTCTATCCTCCCGAATATCGCCTCGGATTCACTTCTCCGCACGTCCTACCTTCCAGAAAGTGGTCGCTTTTCTGATGAGAGAGTTGTTGCTCTTCTTTTCTTCAATCTCCTGTTGAGTTTGTAGGTGTTCAGAATGGTTTGA
>NW_027923700.1:0-226 GCF_054177405.1 Leptonychotes weddellii
CTTACAATAAGAGTACATTTACTTACTCTTTATTAAAACAAAAACTTCTCTGCAAAAGACAACGTCAAGAGAATGAGAAGACAAGTCACAGACTGGAAAGAAATAGTTGTTAACAACATATCTCATAGGGGATTATTATCCAAAATAAACAAAGAGCACTTAAAACTCAATAATAAAAAAAACCAAACAACCCAATTTGAAAATGGGGGAAAGGCCTGAACAGACA
>NW_027923701.1:0-226 GCF_054177405.1 Leptonychotes weddellii
ACATCTTTGAACTGCCAGTACATTCTGTGTAATTCATCTCCTCCATTGCCCCAATTTTGAGATTCCAGTGACTACTCCATGTTCTTTGAGGTATTTTTTTTTTTTAAAGATTTTATTTATTTATTTGAGACAGAGAGAATGAGAGACAGAGAGCATGAGAGGGAGGAGGGTCAGAGGGAGAAGCAGACTCCCTGCCGAGCAGGGAGCCCGATGCGGGACTCGATCC
>NW_027923702.1:0-226 GCF_054177405.1 Leptonychotes weddellii
GGCGGCCACCCAAGGTGGCTGCTGCTGGCCATGGGCTCCTAGAGTGCGTCTGACCACAAAACGCAAATGCGGGGGTAATTCTGGCAAGGATGCGCAGGCTGGGGCAGAGGCCAGGTGCATTCTCAGCTTTGGGAAGCAGTTCAACATGGGCACCCTGGCACCCCGAGACACGTGGCCCAGCCCCCCGGCACCCCCGAGGTACGTGGCCCAGCCCCCCGGCACCCCC
>NW_027923703.1:0-226 GCF_054177405.1 Leptonychotes weddellii
AGGCCACGTGTTCACGCCTCTGCCCCTGCCCCCGCCAGGTGCACCTGATGAAGCCAGATGCGGTCCCCAAGGCGTGCTGCGCCCCCACCAAGCTGAGCGCCACCTCCGTGCTCTACTACGACAGCAGCAACAACGTCATCCTGCGCAAGCACCGCAACATGGTGGTCAGGGCCTGCGGCTGCCACTGAGGCCCTGCCCCTGTCGCTGCTCCCCCGCCCCACCCCGG
>NW_027923704.1:0-1359 GCF_054177405.1 Leptonychotes weddellii
CTTGTTGCTGGTGACGATATTTTGGATGTCATTGATTTCTGTGCCCAGAGGGTTGGTTGACAATGTCGAAGACAAGCACTGCAGCACACCGAGAGAAAATTTCCCTGTGGAGACATTGATTCATTTACCAGTCATTAAACATATAAACTAACTTCCCTAATTTATTTGTAAATGACCTATCTTTTTATATTTCTCTCATCTACAAGGCTAGTATAATGTCTGTCTTCTTTTCAACCCTTTGAAAAATTTCAAATGTTCTGTTTTCATCATAAACTTATAACCTACTAATGAAATCCTAAAATAAAGATATTCTACAAATTGATTTTTTATTATGACAATCAAAATGGGGTTTCAGCCAGTTATCGATTATTTGGTCCAAAATGTCTTTGTCAAAACATGAACGTGGGAATGAGTGAAGGGAGAATTAATTCATTCTTCTATCTAGCTGCCATTAGTCTGCACACGCTCTTGAGCGGGTTTTTCCTGGTTGGAATGATGACTTAAAAATCCATGTCCTCACGCTGGAGATCAAACAAGAAATTTTTTTGAAAATCATGGTGGGCTTAATGAAGCTCAACTGACATACAAATTGTCTGACAAGGAATGTAACTAAGAAGTTTTTCAACCCAAACATGGAGAAGTAGCAAACGAGAATGTGTACCCACTTCCCATGCTCATAGGTGGGAAACCACCACTGACCACATGAACACAGGAAAGGGACAACCCAGACATCCAGAGGAGAGGATGCCTAGGGTGGCCGTGTGTGTTCCTTCACAGTATAGCGGACACAATGAAACCAGGACGGCTCATTCTGCACCAAAGATGTTCACCATCCTAATTCTAGAAAACTTGCAAAGCTCTGACCCGGCTGATTAGGCACAGCACTTACCAGAAAGGACAGGGGGATTGTGACCCTAAAGTTGAACTAGACATGTTTTCTCTTTATTTTACTAGAAGTGCTGATTTCTCTCTGTTCAGCTCCACACAGCTGATGTGACAACAGCATCTAGACTGAATGCTGTAAATAATTGTGGTCAAACTATTTTAGAAGTCTGTTTCAGAACACAGACGTCAGTGTTGACTTCATTTGCACTTACATTGCCATCATTTCTTACAACGGCTCCTCTCTGGCACCCCAAGCCTGGAGGTCATAACAGCTTCCCACTTCCATTGCTCCAGAGTGTCCCTCTGGCCCCCAGTGTGTCTTTTCACTTGCCCGTAGCTTTGTAAATTGATGGCTTACTAAAATGTCCTCAGTTGCCCCACCTGAGCACGTCATCTGCTCCCTTCTAGGACACTGACTGATACAGCTCCCCTTTCTTTTTCTTTTAATAATACAGAATAAAGAAAGAGGAAGAA
>NW_027923705.1:0-226 GCF_054177405.1 Leptonychotes weddellii
CTAAAAAATAAAGAGCTATGCATAGCCTCTTTATACAGAAGTCACCGAGGGCCACATAACCATCCCACTAAATCCAAACTAAATGTACTCCCAACTGAATTTTGCCTTGGCCTAATCCCCGGAATGGTGTTGGCTCTCCAAGGCTTCCCGACTGGAGGGGGAGCGAGCCCAGAGGTGGGGAGGTGGTCTAGAGGGAGGGACTGGTCTTCACCCATTGCCGTTAATA
>NW_027923706.1:0-226 GCF_054177405.1 Leptonychotes weddellii
ATAGATCTTTGAAGTCCATCTGGCCCGGTGTGTCATTCAAAGCCCTTGTTTCCTTGTTGATCTTCTGCTTAAATGATCTCTCCATTGCTGTGAGGGGAGTGCTAAAGTCCCCTACTATTATAGCATTATTATCAATGTGTTTCTTTAATTTTGTTATTAATTGGTTTATATAATTGGCTGCTCCCATGTTAGGGGCATACATATTTACAATTCTTAGAACTTCTTG
>NW_027923707.1:0-226 GCF_054177405.1 Leptonychotes weddellii
CACCAATTTACATTCCCACCAACAACGCACAAGGGGTCTCTTTTCTTTACATCTCACCAATACAGGTTACCTCTTGTGTTTTTGAGAATAGCCATTCTACCAGATGTGAGGTGATATCTCCTGATTTTTAAGAAGAGCATTTGAACCCAAACCAGGAGACCTGGTCCAGATTACCTCACTAACCAGCTGCATGACTTGAGCAAACTATATAACCTCTCTGTGTGTC
>NW_027923708.1:0-226 GCF_054177405.1 Leptonychotes weddellii
TCTGCACACAAGTGAGAAAGTTCCCTGAGGAAAAACTATTATACAAATACGATGATGATGGTGACATGCCAATGCTAGATCACATGCAGTTAAGGGTTTTTGCATTTACCACCATAAAATTGCACCTGAATCACCTGAATTAGGCAATATTGAGAACAGGACTAAGACTTGATAGATAAGAAAGTGGCTGCTAGCCAATGTAAAAGAAGAGGCTTACAAGTACACA
>NW_027923709.1:0-226 GCF_054177405.1 Leptonychotes weddellii
AGTTGGGATTCATTCACTTGTTCTTTCTTTTTTTTTTTTTTTTAAAGGTTTTATTTATTTGACAGAGAGAAACATAGCTAGAGAGGAAACACAAGCAGGGGGAGTGGGAGAGGGAGAAGCAGGCTCCCCGCGGAGCAGGGAGCCTGATGCGGGGCTCGATCCCAGGACCCTGGGACCAGGACCTGAGCCGAAGGCAGATACTTAATGACTGAGCCACCCAGGCGCC
>NW_027923710.1:0-226 GCF_054177405.1 Leptonychotes weddellii
CAGAGAGAGAGACAGCTAGAGTGGGACCACAAGCAGGGGGAGCGGGAGAGAAGCAGGCTCCTGGCTGAGCAGGGAGCCCGCGCAGGGCCTTATCCCAGGACCCTGGGATCATGACCTGAGCCGAAGGCAGACGCTTAACGACTGAGCCACCCAGGCGCCCCAAGAGTTGCATGCTCTTCTGAGTCAGCCTGGTACCTCTACTATTCTTATCTTACCTCCTTATTCA
>NW_027923711.1:0-226 GCF_054177405.1 Leptonychotes weddellii
GGAGCCCGACGCGGGGCTCGATCCCAGGACCCCGGGATCACGACCTGAGCCGAAGGCAGACGCTTAACGACGGAGCCACCCAGGCGCCCCTACAACGGACCTTTTGAAGGAAGGTGGCCCTGAAAAGTTTCTAGCAAGTGGAGTTTGGTAAATAGAAATGAATTGTCTGTGGACTTGGTTTTTCGCGCACAGCGGGTGTGTGATGCGTGTGATGGGGGACAAGCCA
>NW_027923712.1:0-226 GCF_054177405.1 Leptonychotes weddellii
GTCTTTTTTGGGCCCTTTCCTGGACATGCATGGTCCCTTTCTAATTTTCCCCCCATATGCAGTTGTTTTTAATATCTGGCTCCCAAAAAATGAAAAAGAAAAAGTGAAGTAGTGGGAGGGGAGCTGGCCCTTTAATTCCCCTGGGAGTCTGTTCAGCTGGAGGGAGAGGGTCTTACAACACTGGAGAGAGGGGCGACAACGATGACTGCCTGCCTATTTGTCTGTA
>NW_027923713.1:0-226 GCF_054177405.1 Leptonychotes weddellii
AAGTGGTATCACATATATATATAACATATATAATGGAATATTACTCATCCATTAAAAAAGGATGAGATTTTGCTTTTTACAACAACATGGATGAACCCAGAGGATATAGTGCTAAGTGAAATGAGCCAGACAGAGACAAATACCATATGGTTTCACTCATATGTGGAATTTAAAAAATAAAACAAATGCACAAACAAGGGAAAAAAAAGGGAAAAAAAACAGATTC
>NW_027923714.1:0-226 GCF_054177405.1 Leptonychotes weddellii
GTCAGAGGGAGAAGCAGGCTCCCTGCTGAGCAGGGAGCCCGATGCGGGACTCGATCCCGGGACTCCAGGATCATGACCTGAGCCGAAGGCAGTCGCTTAACCAACTGAGCCACCCAGGCGCCCATCTATTGTCAATTTCTTAGTGAGCCCTCCTACCATCTCACTGGTGAAAATCACTTAATATGTTGGCTCTTATATGACCTACTGAATAGATGCCTATAAAACA
>NW_027923715.1:0-1359 GCF_054177405.1 Leptonychotes weddellii
GTGGGAGGCCTGCTTCTCCCTCTCCCACTCCCCCTGCTTGTGTTCCCTCTCTCGCTGTGTCTCTCTGTCAAATAAACAAATAAAATCTTTAAAAAAAAAATTTATTACAAAAATCTTTTTCCTCCCCCCAAATCCCTGCTTTCATCACTATTAGTTTACTTCTTTCTTTCTTTCTTTCTTTTTTTTTTTAAGATTTTATTTATTTATTTGACAGAGAGAGACACAGCGAGAGAGGGAACACAAGCAGGGGGAGTGGGAGAGGGAGAAGCAGGCTTCCTGCAGAGTAGGGGCCCCGATGCGGGGCTCGATGAGGGGCTCGATGCGGGGCTCGATCCCACTGGGATCATGACCTGAGCGGAAGGCAGACGCTTAACGACTGAGCCACCCAGGCGCCCCTACTTCTTTCTTTTGATGAGACCTTCCCTTCTCTGTGTTTTTCTCTCTTCCACCCCTGCAATTCCTATTATTCAGATAGTGTACTCTCTAGATCCTCTAGTCTTATCTTTTTCTTCTTTTGTCAATGTTTGACTTTTAACAACTTCAAAGATGGTTTTCAACCACATAAAAATACTATTCAGAAGTTAATCTCCCTAAGCTGTTAAAAGAAGAATAAAAAGAAAATTATATTTCAGCTGATACATTTTATTACTGTGGTTAAAAGTCTAGCAAATTTTAGCAGTTGATTGAATAGAGGCTATTGCCGCTTAACTAAATATAAATCTTTTCAAATCACATACATTTAAAATATTTTAATTCTTTTTTACATATCTTAATTGTCTGACTGACAAGCCTTTCCAAGTACTTGTGCATTCATTGTAAGCCTAATAAACTTATAAATATGAGTGATTGTTAGTTCTGTTATATGCCAAATTCTCTTGGATATCCCAAATATAGGTTTGATTTCACTTGACCTTTATACACCCAAACTGTTTCACTAAAACTAAGGAGGATTTCAAACAAACTGAGTGTTGTTGGAGTGGGGGGTGGGGTGGGAGGGATGGGGTGACTGGGTGATAGACACTGGGGAGGGTATGTGCTCTGGTAAGCGCTGTGAATTGTGCAAGACCGTTGAATCTCAGATCTGTACCTCTGAAACAAATAATGCAATATATGTTAAGAAAAAAAAGAAGAAGAAGAGAGCAGGAGGGGAAGAATGAAATGGGGGAAATCGGGAGGGGTAGACGAACCATGAGAGACGATGGACTCTGAAAAACAAACTGAGGGTTCTAGAGGGGAGGGGGTGGGAGGATGGGTTAGCCTGGTGGTGGGTATTGAGGAGGGCACGTTCTGCATGGAGCACTGGGTGTTATGCACAAACAATGAATCATGGAACACTTCATCTAAAACTAATGATGTAAT
>NW_027923716.1:0-226 GCF_054177405.1 Leptonychotes weddellii
CATCTATTTAATGCTTGTGTGCTTTGGCCCATGAATCCAACCACTCATAGTAGAAACTTTTAAGCACTTCCCTACTTTTTTTTTTTTTTTTTTAAAGAGCGAGCACATATGAGCGGGGGTAGGGGAGGGGCAGAGGTAGAGCAAAACTTTTAAGCACTTCACTACTTTTTTTTTTTTTTAAAGAGAGAGCACATATGAGCGGGGGTAGGGGAGGGGCAGAGGTAGA
>NW_027923717.1:0-226 GCF_054177405.1 Leptonychotes weddellii
TAAAATGGAAGTCAGATTTTGTCTCTTCTCTGCTGCTAACCCTGCTATGGATCCTCATCTCACTCAGTGGGAAAGCTGAAGTTCTAAGGTCCAGCATGATCACCTCCCCTGGTTACCTCTCTCACCTGCCTGCTACTTTCCCATTGCTTGTACCACTCCAGTCATGCTGGTCTTCTTCCTGCTCCTAGAGTCTCTAGTCGTGACCTTGCCTCAGGGCCTTTGCATA
>NW_027923718.1:0-226 GCF_054177405.1 Leptonychotes weddellii
ATGAGACAGAAGAATGAATCAGTGATTTTGATATAAAATGATGGAAAATTAGAAAGCTGAAAAGGAGAAAGAAAGCTATTAGATCATAAAGGAAGATTTCAAGACCTCTGCAATTCCATAAAGTGAAATGATATTTATATTATAGGGGTCCCAGGTGGTGAGGATCAGGAGAAAGGGGCAGAAGGATTATTTGAACAAATTATAGTGAGAACTTCCTTAATTTGTA
>NW_027923719.1:0-226 GCF_054177405.1 Leptonychotes weddellii
GCACGTCCTTGTTGCCCTGTACCATTGTGACGCTCTTGTCCACTGAGAGTGATGTCTCCTTGTTGCTTATTTGTAAGCTTTCATTTACTCAGTTGCTAGTGAGAGGTAAAATAGTTTCATGTTTATTGGCAATTTGTAGGTTTCCTGCCTTGCTTCTTGGAGGTATCTGTGTATTTGTTTATTGGTAGAGTCATTTTTTTATTAGTGATTGAGAGCACTTTGTGCA
>NW_027923720.1:0-226 GCF_054177405.1 Leptonychotes weddellii
TAGCTCTGCATCAAAAATCCAGAGGCCTTTTATCCTATTAAAATGTGCTGCAGAAACTTCAAATTTCATTGGTTTCTCTTGGTCATATGGCCATTGTCAGAGGTACTTGTGCCATGAACTGAACTAGCTAGAGACTCATTATTTTATGTCTCACTAGAATATTGCAGTTTTGGGATTACCTGGCTAATAGATCAAAATAATCAAGTATAGAAAGTGTGCCTTCCCA
>NW_027923721.1:0-226 GCF_054177405.1 Leptonychotes weddellii
CTCAAATAAATAAATAAAATTAAAAAAAACAACAACAAAGTGCATGTTATCTCCCATCTTTTCAGAATAAATTTACATAAGAACACGACTCAAATGATATAATCAAATTTGTTAAGAAACATGGTCAAAATTCTACATCGTTCTTCCCACAACTTTCCAAGTACACATCAACAGAGGAGTCCAGGAAGCTTCTGTTCATTAAAAAAACACAAAACAAAAATTCAAA
>NW_027923722.1:0-226 GCF_054177405.1 Leptonychotes weddellii
AAAGCAATATGAAACACCACCATGGTAAAATACTGAATGGGCTAAGGGAAAAAAGACCTCAATATTGAACAGATGAACATAATTTAATTAACATCCACAACCAATTATACAGCAATAAATGCCTTAAACTAGACTAGCCTGGAAGCCTCATCCTCCTGATTCCTTTTCAGAACATCCCTAGGGTTACTCAAAGCCATGGTCAAATGCCCTAAATATTCATCAAAGG
>NW_027923723.1:0-226 GCF_054177405.1 Leptonychotes weddellii
GAAAATGATTATTAAGCAAATGATAATTAATCTATTTTTTAAGAATTCAATGTTAGATAATCACTACACTTGATTTCAAATGCATTAGAATTAAATATCTAACAAATGAAATGATAAACAAGCTAGAAGAAATTATGTGAATATGTAAATAATCTTAAGAAAGTGGAAGTAATTTCTTATCATAAAAGAAATGGAAAAATCATGAAGGAAAATATGTGTGAATTTA
>NW_027923724.1:0-226 GCF_054177405.1 Leptonychotes weddellii
ATCTCATATCCTATAACCTTGCTGAAATCATTTATTAGTTTTAAGCTTTTGTAGATTCTTTTAGATTTGCTGTGTAAATAATCATGTCACCTGCGAATAGAGACTTTTATTTCCTCCTTTCCCATCTGTCAGACTTTTGTTTCCTTTTCTTGCTTTATTGCTCTGGCTAAAACATCTAGCAGTATGTTGAGTAAGAGTGAATATTTTTTCCTTGTTCCCAGTTTTA
>NW_027923725.1:0-226 GCF_054177405.1 Leptonychotes weddellii
CTTGATCAACCAGGCAACTGTAGAGTAGACCTGTAGGAAGCAGCTCCTTCAGCTTGCCCCACCTTTGCCTTTAATTGTTGTTTTTGCTGTTACCGAGGACGTGAGGAAAACAAAGGCATCTTTGAAGAGAATAATTATTTGAAGCTTATAAATTATTTTCACTTGAAGGGTTATAAAATTTACTAGTGTTCTCTAGTCAGGTGAACATCCCGTAGATCTTGGTAAC
>NW_027923726.1:0-1359 GCF_054177405.1 Leptonychotes weddellii
TCTATCCTAAAACAACAGAATACTCATTCTTCTTAAGTGCACATGGAACTCTTTCCAGAACAGATCACATACTGGGCCACAAATCAGGTCTCAACTGATACCAAAAGATTAAGATTATTCCCTGCATATTTTCAGACCACAATGCTTTGAAACTTGAACTCAATCACAAGAGGAAATTTGGAAGGAACTCAAACACCTGGAGGTTAAAGAGCATCCTGCTAAAGAATGAATGTGTCAACCAGGAAATTAAAGAAGAATTTAAAAAATTCATGGAAACTAATGAGAATGAAAACACATCGGTTCAAAACCTTTGGGATACAGCAAAGGCAGTCCTAAGAGGGAAGTACATTGCAATACAAGCCTCTCTGAAAAATTAGAAAAATTCCAAGTACACACGTTACACTTACACCTAAAGGAGCTGGAGAAAGAACAGCAAATAAAGCCTAAACCAAGCAGGAGGAGAGAAATAATAAAGATTAGAGAGGAAATCAATGAAATAGAAACCAGAAGAAGAATAGAGCAGATCAACAAAACTAGAAGCTGGTTCTTTGAAAGAATTAAGATCGATAAACCTCTGGCCAGACGTATCCAAAAGAAAAAAGAAAGCACCCAAATTAATAAAATCATGAATGAAAGGGGAGAGATCATGACCAACACCAAGGAAATACAGACAATTTTAAGAACATATTATGAGCAACTATATGCCAACAAATTAGGCAATCTGGAAGAAATGGATATATTCCTGGAAACTTATAAACTACCAAAACTGAAACAGCAAGAAATAGACTGAACAGACCAATTACCAGCAAGGAAATTGAAGCAGTAATCAAAAACCTCCCCCCCAAAAAAAAGAGAGTCCAGGACCAGATGGCTTCCCAGGGGAACGCTACCAAACATTTAAAGAAGAAATAATACCCATTCTACTGAAGGTGTTTCAAAAAACTGAAATGGAAGAAAACTTCCAAACTCGTCCTAAGGCCAGCATTACCTTGATCCCAAAACCAAAGACCCCATCAAAAAGGAAAATTACAGACCAATATCCCTGATGAACATGGATGCCAAAATACTCACCAAGATACTAGCCAATAGGATCCAACAGTACATTAAAAGGATTATTCACCATGACCAGGTGGGATTTATTCCTGGGATGCAAGGGTGCTTCAACATTCCAAATCAACCAACATGATAGATCACATTAATAAAAGACAAGAACCATATGATAAAAAAAAAAAACCCCAAACCATATGATACTCTCAACTGTTGCAGAAAAAGCATCTGACAAAATACAGAATCATTTCTTGATTAAAACTCTTCAAAGTATAGGCATAGAGGGTACCTCAGTATCATAAAAGCCATCTA
>NW_027923727.1:0-226 GCF_054177405.1 Leptonychotes weddellii
CCTCCACATTGATTTTGAGGAAAATGTATGTTTTCATATCTTGTTTTCCCATCCAGAATGAGACATATATTGTGAAGGCTTGATCAATGTCTCAATAAAATTTTGTAATCATTTCCACAGAGTACATAAATCTTGCCTTTTGGTTTTCTTAATTAAAAAGCAGCTTGTCTTATTTACATTTGATTCACATTTTCTTTTTAATTTAAATTCAGTTAGTCAACATATA
>NW_027923728.1:0-226 GCF_054177405.1 Leptonychotes weddellii
AATGATAGGGAAACATAATTTCACGTAGACAACAGCTACAAATTGGGACTTTCCTGGGCAAGCTGGAATATACAGCAGCTAAGGTTTTTTTATTGTTATGTTAATCACCATACATTACATCATTAGTTTTTGATGTAGTGTTCCACGATTCATTGTGCACAACACCCAGTGCTCCATGCAGAACGTGCCCTCTTTAATACCCATCACCAGGCTACCCCATCCGGGG
>NW_027923729.1:0-226 GCF_054177405.1 Leptonychotes weddellii
GCAGACTCCCTGCCGAGCAGGGAGCCCGATGCGGGACTCGATCCCGGGACTCCAGGATCATGACCTGAGCCGAAGGCAGTCGCTTAACCAACTGAGCCACCCAGGCGCCCTTTTTAAATTTTTTTTTTTATTTTTTAAAGATTTTATTTATTAATTTTTTTTTTTTTTTAAGATTTTATTTATATTTCAGCATTTTGATATTAGGTTAATACTATTTTGTTCTTTA
>NW_027923730.1:0-226 GCF_054177405.1 Leptonychotes weddellii
GCAGACTCCCTGCCGAGCAGGGAGCCCGATGCGGGACTCGATCCCGGGACTCCAGGATCATGACCTGAGCCGAAGGCAGTCGCTTAACCAACTGAGCCACCCAGGCGCCCTTTTTAAATTTTTTTTTTTATTTTTTAAAGATTTTATTTATTAATTTTTTTTTTTTTTTAAGATTTTATTTATATTTCAGCATTTTGATCTTAGGTTAATACTATTTTGTTCTTTA
>NW_027923731.1:0-226 GCF_054177405.1 Leptonychotes weddellii
GAGTGATCTGGTTTCATTCTTTTGCATGTGGCTGTCCAGTTTTCCCCACACTGTTTGTTGAAGAGACTGTCTTTTTCCCATTGCATATTCTTTCCTGCTTTGGTGAAGATTAATTGACCATATAATTGTGGGTTTATTTCTGGGTTTTCTATTCTGTTCTATTGATCTATGTGTCCATTTTTATGCCCAAACAGTCCAACACTGTTGTGATCACTACAGCTTTGTA
>NW_027923732.1:0-226 GCF_054177405.1 Leptonychotes weddellii
ATACGCTGCAGTGAGGGGATCCCCTGGGTGGCACTGGGAGAGAAAGCTCCCCTTCCTGGAGTACATTTGGAAGAGAGTTTTTGCCTCTCCAAGGACAAAGGGCCCACTAGGAGTCTTCGAGTAGCTCTTCAGCAGCAGGGGACAGAGGCGCACACAGAGGGCAGATAACCTGGTGGCAGCTTTTTGCTGTGCATCAGCATAGACTCCAGCCACCATGCACATACCG
>NW_027923733.1:0-226 GCF_054177405.1 Leptonychotes weddellii
GGGAGCCCAGGCTCTGATCCAAGCAAGAGATGACTATAACTTGCACCAAGACCCAGGACAATGGCAGGAAGCCTAGACAGAAGGGGTGAGTCCTTGCAAGAGAGAGCGTTGACTTGATAGGTAGAATAGGACTGTCCAATTGACTGGACATGAAGTATGTGAGAAAGCAAAGCATGAAGATGGATCCATCTGCTGAGACATGGAGCACTAACATTTCAGGAGGAGA
>NW_027923734.1:0-226 GCF_054177405.1 Leptonychotes weddellii
TTAACATAACATAATAAAATAAAATTTAAAAAAAGAAAAAATTAATCTAATTCATAGCAGTTAATATTTCATAAATATATATTAAATTATAATATTCATTAATTTAATATCAATTTATTTCATTGACATTGAGTTTTTAAAGAGGCTGAATTTTTTTATTTAGCTTGGAATTGGTTGTATAGATATGTATATCTCTTTTCAGGCCCATTGAAAAATATCATTAAAA
>NW_027923735.1:0-226 GCF_054177405.1 Leptonychotes weddellii
AATTTTCACATAGTATTTAAAGACATAAGACAAGATGACATGGTAAGAGTGTATAGAGAAGATATCTCAAGAAAGAGCCCTGGGGCTTTCCAACATTTAATACCCTGATGAAAGAAAAGGAGAATGAAGGGGAAGATGAGGTAAACACAAAAGAGACTGAGAAAGAGCAGCAAGTGAGATAGAAAAGAAAGTAGGAAAGCATAATGTCTTAGAAGCCAAAACAGGA
>NW_027923736.1:0-226 GCF_054177405.1 Leptonychotes weddellii
ATCCCTGCCAACATCTGTCATTTCCTGACTTGTTAATTTTAGCCATTCTGACTGGTGTGAGGTGATATCTCATTGAGGTTTTGATTTGGATTTCCCTGATGCCGAGCGATGTTGAGCAATTTTTCATGTGAGCAGAACATACTCTTGAGAATCGATGGGAGAATGAATGTACAACCTGATCTTTCCCATATTCAGTGTTACTAAAGGATAATAATTTTCATGAATA
>NW_027923737.1:0-1359 GCF_054177405.1 Leptonychotes weddellii
TTTACAGGTAAATACATGTTTACATATCAAAGCAGTTTTTAAAGGGCCTAAGTAAAAACAGATCCTCTGGGGCACCTGGGTGACTCAATCAGTTAAGCATCTGCCTTTGCCTCAGGTCATGATTCCAGGGTCCTGGGATCAGTCAGGCTCCCTGCTCAGCGAGGGTCCGCTGCTCCCTCTGCCCCTCCCTCCTGTGTGCGCACTTTCTCTCTCTCTCTCTCTCTCTCTCTCTCTCTCTCTCTCGTGCTGTCTCTCAAAATCTTTAAAAAAAAAAAAAATCCTCAGATTTTAGTTTTTGCCAAAAGCTAATAGAGATTGACTTGTAAATATCTGCTTCTCTCCTGAAGTTGGCACAGGGTGCTTTAATTCAGTCTTTTATTTTGTTGTCAGAAGGCTGATTATTATTTTCGGGTCTGAAGACTTACCAAGATCTCCGGTGCCCCCCAAGCCCCCCGCTAGTTGCCCCAGAGCCACGAGGTGGCCCTAAAGGCCTGTGAAGGGCAGGTTCCGCTTCATCTCTGAAATGCTAGGAGGAGCCTGAGAGCCCCGGGAACTGAGTGGCCCTTCAGCTAGGGAACTCCGACCTTCCTGCTATTGTGTTCGCCTTTTTGCTCTCCAGAGTTAGAGTCCCAGATAGTGTCCTTTTCCTCATCTGTGTTTGTGATCTTCTTCCCGGCTCGTTTCTTGCAGCCATTTTTCCACCTAGACCTTTGGACTTTTCACTTACGTGATAAATACGTAAATTAACGCACTAGTGTGAAGAATCGCATCTGAGTAACGTTTCATTTATGATGGAAATACCATTCCCGTATCATTCCGGGAGGGAAGCAGCTGACCTGGAAAAAAGCCAGAGCGCCAGGCTGCAGAGCAGGAGGGGATGGTGGCCACACGTTAACGGTTTGGTGTCCGGAAAGAGGAAAGCTTGTAGAGGCGGAGGGAGGAGCGGCCTGCGTCACCTCTGTCACCCACCTGTGTGACCCGTGCCTCAGTCCCGGGCAGACCTGTGCATCCGCGTGGGTCGCGTGTGGCCCTGCTGTAAGGGATGGCTCAGCAGGCCTTTCCCTCCGGCGGGCAGGGCGGGTGGCGAGCCAGCCTGCTTTGGCTCGTGGGTTTCTGGGCCGGGTCTGGACTCGGGGCGGGGGCCGCTCCCCGTGACTGTAGCTGCATTTGGTTCCGAGAGTGACTTTCTTTTTCTTTTTTTTTTTTTTTTAAAGATTTTTATTTATTTGAGAGAGAGAGAATGAGAGAGAGCACATGCGAGGGGGGTGGGTCAGAGGGAGAAGCAGATTCCCTGCCGAGCAGGGAGCCCGCTGGGGGACTCCATCCCGGGACTCCAGGATCATGACCTGAGCCGAAGGC
>NW_027923738.1:0-226 GCF_054177405.1 Leptonychotes weddellii
CCGCCGAGCAGGGAGCCCGATGCGGGGCTCGATCCCAGGACCCCGGGATCATGACCCGAGCCGAAGGCAGATGCTCAACGACTGAGCCCCCCAGGCGCCCCTACATGCAACTCTTGATCTTGGGGTTATGAGCTTGAGCCCCATGCTGGGTGTAGAGATTAGTTAAAAAGAGGGCACCTGGGTGGCTCAGTCGTTGAGCGTCTGCCTTCGGCTCAGGTCATGATCC
>NW_027923739.1:0-226 GCF_054177405.1 Leptonychotes weddellii
GGTGATGGGTATTAAAGAGGGCACGTACTGCATGGAGCACTGGGTGTTATGCACAAACAATGAATCATGGAACACTTCATCTAAAACTAATGATGTAATGTATGGGGATTAACCTAAGAATAAAAAAAAAAATTAAAAAAAAAAAGAACAATTATTGATTTGTATAAGGTCTTTGTATATTAAGAAAGTTATCTTTGTGTATTAAGAAAGTTATCTTTATTTAAAA
>NW_027923740.1:0-226 GCF_054177405.1 Leptonychotes weddellii
CCCCCCCCCCCCCCCCCCCCGATGGGGTAGCCTGGTGATGGGTATTAAAGAGGGCACGTTCTGCATGGAGCACTGGGTGTTATACGCAAACAATGAATCATGGAACACTACATCAAAAACTAATGATGTAATGTACGGTGATTAACATGACATAATACTAAAAACAAACAAACAAAAAAGAAAGTAAAGGTGTTCCAATAAACTTCTCAAAAATAGGTAATGGGCC
>NW_027923741.1:0-226 GCF_054177405.1 Leptonychotes weddellii
GCGCCTGGGTGGCTCAGTTGGTTAAGTGACTGCCTTCGGCTCAGGTCATGATCCTGGAGTCCCGGGATCGAGTCCCGCATCGGGCTCCCTGCTCGGCGGGGAGTCTGCTTCTCCCTCTGACCCTCCTCCCTCTCATGCTCTCTGTCTCTCATTCTCTCTCTCTCTCAAATAAATAAATAAAATCTTTAAAAAAAAAAAAGAAAAAAACAAAGATTCCCAAATAACA
>NW_027923742.1:0-226 GCF_054177405.1 Leptonychotes weddellii
GGAAAGCTTGCAGGGAACAAAAGCTCCCGAGAGCAAACGCGAGCAGATTACTTAGCCCGGACCGGGCAAGGGTGGGGCAATTCCACCTCCGGCAAAGACATTTGGAAACCACGGCAACAGGCCCCTCCCCCAGAAGATCAGCAAGAACAGCCAGCCAAGACCAAGTTTACTGATCAAAGAGAACGGCAGAACTCTAGCGCTAGGGGAATACTGCACATAGAATCCA
>NW_027923743.1:0-226 GCF_054177405.1 Leptonychotes weddellii
GGAAATCGGAGGGGTAGACGAACCATGAGAGATGATGGACTCTGAAAAACAAACTGAGGGTTCTAGAGGGGAGGGGGGTGGGAGGATGGGTTAGCCTGGTGGTGGGTATTGAGGAGGGCACATTCTGCATGGAGCACTGGGTGTTATGCACAAACAATGAATCATGGAACACTACATCTAAAACTAATGATGTAATGTAGGGGATTAACATAAGAATAAAAAAAAA
>NW_027923744.1:0-226 GCF_054177405.1 Leptonychotes weddellii
AATGAAAACGGCAGAACTCCAGCTCTAGGAGAATACTGCACATAGAATCCATGGCTTTTTTGCCATGAGCCTTTAGTCTTTCAAAGTTAATTTTTTTTAACTGTCTTTTTTTTTTTGAATTTTTCTTTTTCCCTTTATTAATCCCTTTTTTAAAAAACATTTTTATCTTTCATTTTTAGAGTCATATTCTATCCCTTCACAGTAGTTACCCTTATTTTTGGCATAT
>NW_027923745.1:0-226 GCF_054177405.1 Leptonychotes weddellii
GGGAGCCCAGGCTCTGATCCAAGCAAGAGATGACTATAACTTGCACCAAGACCCAGGACAATGGCAGGAAGCCTAGACAGAAGGGGTGAGTCCTTGCAAGAGAGAGCGTTGACTTGATAGGTAGAATAGGACTGTCCAATTGACTGGACATGAAGTATGTGAGAAAGCAAAGCATGAAGATGGATCCATCTGCTGAGACCTGGAGCACTAACATTTCAGGAGGAGA
>NW_027923746.1:0-226 GCF_054177405.1 Leptonychotes weddellii
AGACGATGGACTCTGAAAAACAAACTGAGGGTTCTAGAGGGGAGGGGGGTGGGAGGATGGGTTAGCCTGGTGGTGGGTATTGAGGAGGGCACATTCTGCATGGAGCACTGGGTGTTATGCACAAACAATGAATCATGGAACACTTCATCTAAAACTAATGATGTAATGTATGGGGATTAACATAAGAATAAAAAATTAATTAATTAATTAATTAATTTAAAAAAAA
>NW_027923747.1:0-226 GCF_054177405.1 Leptonychotes weddellii
ACACGTTAGTGGTCACCTCATCATCTGTGCAGGTGCAAATAGCATAAAAATAGCTGGAGAAGTGGAAATACAATCTGTGAAGCCTCCGCTTTAAAGATTAATTTTAAAACCCCAAAGTGAGAGCTCTGTAGTCATTACCTCAGTGTTAAGGGTCCTGACAGGAGACTGGGGGTGGATACCCAGTCCCGCCGCTGGGAGATCCCTGCAGGCGTTAACAAGGGGAGTC
>NW_027923748.1:0-1359 GCF_054177405.1 Leptonychotes weddellii
ATTCATTCTGTATGAATTTATGCACATTTTCAATCAACTTTTGATGTTTGTGACTATAGAGCACAGATCAGATTTGAGTCAATGAATTAATCTAAAATAATAATGAAGACATTTTATCTCCATTGCCCCCTTAACTTGAGCAATTTAGATGTATAAATAGCCAAATTGAATTTAATTCCCTTCATTTTTGCACCTAAATATCTGGTCTAGGTGTAATCCAACAATCAGGGATTCAAAGGCTGGCCTCAGGGAGCAGAATAAAAGAAACGATGATAAACATGGTCAGTGAAAGAATTTAGAAGCTCTTGAAGGGTAATTCACATTTCAACGTTTAACTTTCATTTTAATTCCCCAGGACTTCAAATGGAAACCCGTGATCCCTTCTGCAAGGATCTTCACCTGGGGTGTTTTAAAATTTCTTTTTCTCATCTCCTTTGCCCTTCTCATGCTGGTAGTATCTGAACAGCCTGTTCTTCTGGCTCTGGTTAATTCTTGGTACTCTTGAATCTCTCCTGACAGCAGAAAGCAGTGATCAGACAGGTTGAATGATTCAATGGAAATGTAATCTGATCTCACCTTAGCCATAGGTAAGAAGCAACCTGCTGGGAACCAGAATTGTAATGCTGGGAATTATCTGATTCCTGCAGCCCTCTCTTCTTTCTCTGCCCTGGTGAATGATGGCTGAGATTTGAAATTTAAGGCATGTAAAACATGGTAAACATCAATTTGTTGACTTGCCCATTGAACCAGACATCTTGCCTTCTTGCAGGTAAAACTGAAGGTCACAAGTTCTAGATTTTATTTATAAGGGCAAAGCATTGGAGTGTATCCACTGAAGTTGCTTCTCGATTCAGGGATGTCTTCTTTTCCTTTAAACTATTCTTCCAGCTTTGGGGCCGGGTTCAAAAGCAAAGCAAAACAGCAACCAAAAAGCAAAGGAGTCAGGTGCCTGGGTGGCTCAGTTGGTTAGGTGACTGCCTTCGGCTCAGGTCATGATCCTGGAGTCCCGGGATCGAGTCCTGCATCGGGCTCCCTGCTTGGCAGGGAGTCTGCTTCTCCCTCTGACCCTCCCCTGTCTCATGCTCTCTCTCTCTATCTCATTCTCTCTCTCAAATAAATAAATAAAATCTTAAAAAAAAAAAAAAGCAAAGGACTCTCCGACGATACAACACCTGAGCTGCAAAGATGGACGACCTGTAGAACAGAGTTGACATGATGTGATCAGTCAGTTCCCGGATGTGAAGGAAAGGAATCCTCTGCAGCGGACTAAGGAAGGCCAGTTACAATGCAGGGAAACCGAGAACTGGTAGGAAAAAGTGGAGAAACTTACAGCAGAAGAGAGAAAAACTGGACATAAAA
>NW_027923749.1:0-226 GCF_054177405.1 Leptonychotes weddellii
GAGGGGTAGCCAGACGGTCATCCTTAGTGTCACCTCCTGCGGGGTGGCCGGACGGTCATCCTTAGTGTCACCTCCTATGGGGCGGCTGGACGGTCGTCCTTAGTGTCACCTCCTGCAGGGCGGCCGGACGGTGGTCCTTAGTGTCACCTCCTGCGGGGCGGCCGGACGGTGGTCCTTAGTGTCACCTCCTGAGGGGTAGGCAGACGGTCATCCTTAGTGTCACCTC
>NW_027923750.1:0-226 GCF_054177405.1 Leptonychotes weddellii
CAGGGGGTGCCTGGGTATTTCAGTCAAGTTAAACATCTGACTTTGGCTCAGGTCATGATCTCAGGGTCCTGGAATAGAGTTCTGAGTGGGGCTCCCTGCTCAGCAGGGAGCCTCCTTCTCCCTCTCCCTCTGCCCCTCCCCCTTCTCATGCTCTCCTGCTCACTCTCTCAAATAAATAAAATCTTAAAAAAAAAAAAAAGGAAAAGAAAATCTCCAGAGAAAGAAG
>NW_027923751.1:0-226 GCF_054177405.1 Leptonychotes weddellii
GTATATAAAGTTTTGAATCTTTGAGTTTCCTTTGTGACAAAAACCTTTTGATTCTCAAACCTATCGGGACCATAATACCCTTTTTATTTATTTATTTATTTATTTATTTTTATTTTATTTTATTTATTTATTTTTTCCCATTTTTTTTATTCTTATGTTAATCCCCATACATTACATCATTAGTTTTAGATAAAGTGTTCCATGATTCATTGTTTGTGCATAACAC
>NW_027923752.1:0-226 GCF_054177405.1 Leptonychotes weddellii
CCTCCATCCTGTGGGACAGCTCACAGGTTGCTCCCCCACAGCGGGGTCCTCCAGGGTCCTGGGCCCAGCGGGAAGGGGACAGCACAGAGGACGGTCGGCTTCCTCTTGTCCGCCCCCAGTGAGCTGGGCTGCGACTCCCCTGTCCATAGAGAGAAGGCACGCAGGGACGGGCAGGACTAAGGGCTCACCTGCATTGGGCTCAGGCCTGCGGGTTCAGTAAACCCCG
>NW_027923753.1:0-226 GCF_054177405.1 Leptonychotes weddellii
CCGCCCCCGTTTATAAAACAAGGTAGATTTAGATGATCTCTAAAGATATTTTGGCTTTTATTTTTATGATATTATAATTTATGTTAAATAGGGAATAGAAATACCAAAATATCATAATTATACGAGAAACGGGGTTTTCCTTAGAAAACACAGTCTATCATAAGTAGAAAAGAGTTCTGCAGATTCTGGAAAACACTTTTTGTGCTTTGTACAAAAACTGCTAAAC
>NW_027923754.1:0-226 GCF_054177405.1 Leptonychotes weddellii
ATAGATAGTCCGTGGGAAAGCAGGACTTGAAGCCACTGCATTCAGCTGACCTCCTAAGATATCAAATGAAAAAGGAGTTTGCCTGGGAGAGAAGGCAGGGAAAGCATTGCAGGCAGAGGGAAGAGCATACACAAAGCAGGAGGGCATGAGGTCCCATGGCATGTCCTAGGAATCGTAGGCAGCTTGCTTTTGCAGGGGCGTGGAGGGTAAGAGCAAGGAGGGGTGG
>NW_027923755.1:0-226 GCF_054177405.1 Leptonychotes weddellii
CAGGCAGAGGGAGAAGCAGGCTCCCCGCCGAGCAAGGAGCCCGATGTGGGACTCTATCCCAGGACCCTGGGATCATGACCTGAGCTGCAGGCAGATGCTTAACCGACTGAGCCACCTAGGCATTCCAGAGGCTTTCCTGATTAAGAAGAGATTCAGCCTGGGGATAGCACTTCAGTGCAGAGCTCCAGCCTGCCCTTCCCGACATCCTAGGCTACAGATTTCAGAC
>NW_027923756.1:0-226 GCF_054177405.1 Leptonychotes weddellii
GAAGGCAGTCGCTCAACCAACTGAGCCACCCAGGCGCCCCAGATTTTTATTTATTTATTTGAGAGAGAGAGACTGAGAGAGAGAGAGCATGAGAGGGGGGAGGGTCAGAGGGAGAAGCAGACTCCCTGCCGAGCAAGGAGCCCGATGCGGGACTCGATCCCGGGACTCCAGGATCGTGACCTGAGCCGAAGGCAGTCGCTTAACCAACTGAGCCACCCAGGCGCCC
>NW_027923757.1:0-226 GCF_054177405.1 Leptonychotes weddellii
CAAATCCGTTTATTTTTTACAAACAGATTTAATATCTTACTTATTGGAAATAAAGATAATTCACTGGAAAAAAATCAAATATATCTTGTACCTTGTACATTCATAATATAAATGTGAAAATTCCCTTGCTTTCTATGATTTGAAATATTTCACAATGCCGCAAATAACTATTTGTAAGTAGCTGTTCCCCAAAAACACAGCAACAACAAAATTCTACTTACATTCA
>NW_027923758.1:0-226 GCF_054177405.1 Leptonychotes weddellii
AGGGTAAATACCTCAATAACATAAAAGCCATCCATGAAAACCCACAGCGAATATCATTCTCAATGGGGAAAAACAGAACTTTCCCCTTAAGGTCAGGAACATGGCAGGGATGTCCACTATCACCACTGCTGTTCAACATAGTATTAGAAGTCCTAGCCACAGCAATCAGACAACAAAAAGAAATCAAAGGCATCCAAATAGGCAAAGAAGAAGTCAAACTCTCACT
>NW_027923759.1:0-1359 GCF_054177405.1 Leptonychotes weddellii
AACCAGTTGATGGACATTTGGATTATTTCCATTTTTTTGTGAGTATTGATAAAGTTGTTATAAACATTCAAATGCAATTTTTGCGTAACCATGGAATTTTCATTTCTCTCTGGTAAATACCTAAGAGTGAGATTGTTGGGTCATCTGGTAAGTGGATGTTTAACTTTATAAGAAACCGCCAAACTGTCTTGCCAAAATGGCTGTACCATTTTATTCCCACCAACGATGTATGAGACTTCCAGTTGTTCCATATCCACATCAGTTCTTATTGTTGTCAGGTTTTATTTTATTATAGCCATTCTAATAGATATATAGTTGTATCTCATTATGGTTTTAGTTTGCATTTCCATAATGATTAATGATACTGAATATCTTTTCATATGCTTACTGGCCCTCGATGAAGCTTCTTCAGCGACATGTCTGTTAAAAATTTCCCCCCATATTTTATGAGGTTACTTTCTTATATTTGAGCTGCGAGATTTCTATATATTCTGGATGTAAGCCATTTATCAGACATGTGCCTTGCAAATATTTTCTCCCAATCTATGGTTTCTTTTTTTAGTTTGATAACATGGTCTTCCAAAGGGTAAAAGTTCTTGATTTTGATACAGTCCAACTTACCGATTGGATTGTGTTTTTGTTTTTGGCATTAAGAACTCATTGCTTGGGCGCCTGGGTGGCTCAGTCGGTTAAGCGACTGCCTTCGGCTCAGGTCATGATCCTGGTGTCCCAGGATCGAGTCCCGCATCAGGCTCCCTGCTCAGCAGGAAATCTGCTTCTCCCTCTGACTCTCCCCCCTCTCATGTGTGCTCTCTCTCAAATAAATAAAATCTTAAAAAAAAAAAAAAACTCATTATTTAACTCAAGATCAGAGATTTTTCTCTACTTTTCTTTGAAGTGTCATAGACATATGGGTGAATGTTATCACTGTTGCCATTGTTATTGTTATGTAAGTGTCTAATTTTTCTAGCACCCTTTATTGAAAGTCTGTACTTTCTCCATTGGATTGCCTTTGCATCCTTGCTGAAAATCAATTGGAGATACATGGTTCTATTTTTGGACTTAACTCTCTATCTGGTTCAGTTGATCTATGTGTTTATCCTTTCACCAACACAAGATTATCTTCATTATTATAGTTTTATAATGAGCTTTAAAAGAAGGTAGCTTTGGGTTCCCAAACTTTTTTTTTTTTTAAAGATTTTATTTATTTATTTGACAGAGAGAGACACAGCGAGAGAGGGAACACAAGAAGGGGAAGTGGGAGAGGGAGAAGCAGGCTTCCCGCCGAGCAGGGAGCCCGATGTGGGGCTCGATCCCAGGACCCTGGAATCATGACCTGAGCCGAAGGCAGACGCTTAA
>NW_027923760.1:0-226 GCF_054177405.1 Leptonychotes weddellii
AGCCAGACCCACATTCCTTGTCTGCACGTGCAGTGGCATGGTTGGTTAAACAAAATCATATGTTCTGTAGACTAAGGATTTAAACAGGTGGTTCCCCATAAAAGGGCTGGACAAGCACTGGGCTTAGCCCTGGGGGCTGATGACCCAAACGAGTGTTAATGAGCAAAAGAAGGCAAAGTCTTAGCAACAGGACTGGTCACTGTAGGCTAAAAACCAGCTCTCGAAG
>NW_027923761.1:0-226 GCF_054177405.1 Leptonychotes weddellii
GAATATTTTTCTAATGTCTCCAAGGCTGTTTATGTTTCTTGTGATAGGAAGGTGTAGGAAGAGGAAAATGAATGTAAATGAGCAGTTTGTTTCAACTTTAAAGTCACCAAAATAGTAATTGAAGGGGGATTTGTGTCAGATATTAGGGAGAATAATGATTTTATACCTCTCTCAAGAAACAATCACATTGGGTGCCTGGTGGCCTAGTCGGTTAAGCGTCTGACTC
>NW_027923762.1:0-226 GCF_054177405.1 Leptonychotes weddellii
CCGTGTGAAACGCACCCCCCCCCACAACTCCGTCTTCCCTCCACAGTCGCCATTAGGGCTGTGACGTGTTTTCTATGCAAATACACGCACCCACCACAAATACAACGTGATGTCCTTTGTTTGGGGGTTGTGTTTTTTCTTCCCTTTTAATAGAGGTTTACATTTTGTGTGTTGTGCTATAACTTGCTTTCTTC
The DNA here is from genome assembly GCF_054177405.1 of Leptonychotes weddellii. Taxonomy (NCBI): domain Eukaryota; kingdom Metazoa; phylum Chordata; class Mammalia; order Carnivora; family Phocidae; genus Leptonychotes; species Leptonychotes weddellii. The sequence goes on from NW_027923762.1 coordinate 195, forward strand.
CATCACTGTAACAGAATTTAAGTAAATGTTAA
>NW_027923763.1:0-226 GCF_054177405.1 Leptonychotes weddellii
CCTGTCTGCCTACTGGATCCAGAGGGGCTGGGTTGCTTCCTGCTCTTATTGCTTTTTCTCTTCAGAATCAGATCATTACACTTTAAATTTGCCTAGATTTGCAAATTTACTGGAATAAAGCCTTTCACTGCATTCTACTCTAGAGTTTAAATTCTGCTCTGTTGGTTTCATTTTCCTTGAACCTATTGATTTTTTTTTTAAAGATTTTATTTATTTATTTGAGCCA
>NW_027923764.1:0-226 GCF_054177405.1 Leptonychotes weddellii
ATCTGCCGCTCAGAGAGGCACAGTGTATGGGCCCTGGTCACACAGCAGGAAGGTGGAGAGAACACCCACGTCCTCCCCGTACAGTCTCCCCATGAGCCTTGGCCTCCCGAGATTCCTCTGGTTTAAGGCAAAATGCTCTCTCAATAGCCCCTGGAACTCGGCCTCCCCCTCTGTCTGGCCGTTCAGGGTTCAAGTCATGATGAAAGGATATATATATATTTTTTCA
>NW_027923765.1:0-226 GCF_054177405.1 Leptonychotes weddellii
ATCTTTTAAAGTATCGGATTCTGAAGGCTTCCTGATGGCGGGCTCTTCGGGATTCATTCCATTCCTAAACTAGTTGAAGCTTTTAGAACACTCTTCAGATTTACCTGTTAATACTTTCTCCAAGGGCAACGGAGAATCTGTTGAGGAGTGAGAGTGCGGACGCTGATCGTGGTTCCTCCTTAGGACGTTGGCAAAATACTTCGTTTCCCTGGGCCTCAGTTTCCAT
>NW_027923766.1:0-226 GCF_054177405.1 Leptonychotes weddellii
AGGGAGCCCGATGCGGGACTCGATCCGGGGACTCCAGGATCATGACCTGAGCCGAAGGCAGTCGCTTAACCGACTGAGCCACCCAGGCGCCCCTGCCTAATCCAAAGGAGTCTTAAGCACTGCTTTATTTTTAAAACAAGTATAAATGACAGTGAAATTCACAAACATTACAAGTATGGCTTTATGAATTCTGACAAATACACGCACTCATCTAACCACATCCCAA
>NW_027923767.1:0-226 GCF_054177405.1 Leptonychotes weddellii
AGAGAGAGAATGTGCACACATGAGAGTGGGGGGGAGGGGCAGAGGGAGAGAATCTCCAGCAGACTCCCGTGCGGAGCCTGACACAGGGCTCCATCCCACAACCCATGAGATCAGGACCTGAGCTGAAATCACGAGTCTTAACCAGCAGAGCCACCCAGGCGGCCCCTCTTTTCAGATATTCTTAAACCACTTAGCACAATGTTAACACCTAGGTGCCCAGTTAATG
>NW_027923768.1:0-226 GCF_054177405.1 Leptonychotes weddellii
TGGTGAGAATGCCTTTGAAAAATCAGATGGTGGGACTCTTCATTCACACAGAGAGAAACACAGGCTTAGAAATGGAGACTGTTCCATTGTCTATCAAGTAGGAGCAACAGAAGCTACATAAAATGGGTTGTGGTAATGTGCTCAGAACCATGAATGGCCCACTCATGGAGAATGCTCAATAAACACTAACTATTCCCATCAGAGTTTCTGATCTTGGATCATGTAA
>NW_027923769.1:0-226 GCF_054177405.1 Leptonychotes weddellii
CGTTTCTGTGACTGGCGACAGACCCCACGTTGCGCCGATCCAGCACACCTGCCTGTGCTCAGTCTCCACACCTGTGAAATGGGGGCGTCCCTGGGGACCGCAGGAGTCCAAGCGTGTGAAGCCCGGGGAGCGGGGCCGAGAGGGGAGCCGTGCTGACCGCCTCCACAGCGCCGGCCCCGGGCGGAGAGGCGCGCCCCCCGCGGCGCTGGGCGTGGGGGGGACGTGC
>NW_027923770.1:0-12723 GCF_054177405.1 Leptonychotes weddellii
ACACACACACACACACACACACACTTAAATGTACATATATACATACTTATAAGCACAGGTTTTTTTCCCCTAACAAGAGTTTCAAGAGCTTTCTTCAGGTTCTCAAAATAGATATTGACCCAAAAAGTATAAGGTGAGATAAAGTTGGTATCAGAATCAGGGCTCTCAAGAACGACAATCCTTTTGCTAGAACATTTCCAGAGCTGGTCCTTGACTACCTAAATTCAAAATGAGATTTAATCGTCTTTGCAAGCAGAGATGTTTCATTTTTTTTCATGTTTTATATCAACTAAATTCAGAAGTGCTTGATGTATAGAATATTTTTCAATCTAAGTATTTAGCAGATTATATGGTTTTCAAATTTTTTTCTCCTTGAACAATTCCAATAGGGAGATATAGTTTAATCATGTTTGTGTGAGTGAGTTCAGATGGTGAGCAAAGGAAAGCATCTGGTCAGTTTTTAGTACTAATGGTATCAAACTATAACTAGACACTTCACTGATCAATCAGTGAATATTTACTGAGTGCCTACTCTCTGTTCGTTACTGTGCTACAGTGTAGAGATGCAGCGTGCAAGAATCAGGGAGATACAGTCCCTACCCTTGCACATCACGGTGATGACACATTCACAGAGGGTGGAAGAAAGACACTGAAGTACAAGTGACATGAGCAAGAATGATTTGACCCAGTCAGAGATTCCAAACCTGGGTAAGCGCTACCAAAACTTGTGCTCTAGGCTAACAGTTCGCCTTTTGTTTCTTGTACTCTAAGTATGTCAGTGAATAAGCTATAGTCAAGTTCTGCTTTTCCTATTTCCTTCTTAAAAATCAGATTTATATTTCTTCATACATTTAAACATATCTTGTTTCCCTCAAAGACTTCTGACTCTATAGTTTTGCCTTGAATAAAAAATGTATATGTGAATGAGGTTAAAGAGTATCATATCTTTATTTCTGGTATATATGAATAAGCAAGCTAGAAAGTACCAAACAATATTTGTATGATACATTTTATTGTGGCTGTATACTTTAATACTTTAAATTATTAAGCACATAACCCCATTCTTCCATATTGTGAACAAGTTGAGGACTAGGGGATTTGTCTTTTTTAACCATTGTGCCCACAGCATTTGGTAGAGTACTGATGCTAATATGCTAGATACAGTAATGAATGAATAAATAACTGCATCACTAATTGCCATAAAAAATTTCTTCTTTCTGTTGCTGTAATTATTCAGAAAAAAAAAAAACATAGACTATTCAAAGACTGGTTTTTTTAGATTTTTTTTTTTATTCATTCATTTGAAACAGAGAGAATGTACAAGCAGGGGCAGCTGCAGAGGGAGAGGGAGAAGCAGGCTCCCCGCTGAGCAGGGAGCCCGATGCGGGGCTTGATCCCAGGACTCCGGGATCATGACCCGAGCTGAAGGTAGGGGCTCAACCGACTGAACCACCCAGGTGCCCCCAAAGACTTTTTTTTTAAAGTAAGTAATGCAATTTCCTAACTTTAAGAGTCTTTCCAAAAGTGTCTCTGACAGATAATCACAAATGCCTGTTTGTTAAAAGGACAATGGCTTTGATACTATTATTTTCTTTCAAAAGCAATAATTTATCAAGATAGGACTTGAAAAATACAAAGGTATATATGAAAAGTAAATGAGTAATCTACCTTCCTTAGTTTCCAATATACAAACTGTAATTGAGTGAATTAAATGTATATACTGTAGCTAGGTGTTTCTTTACGATTTCTTTATACTATCATGTTTCATTTCTTCCTAAAGCACTATTTCCAGATAGTTAACTCACCAATTCTTGCCTTCTTTGTCCTGATACTGTTAGGCAGTGATTCCTCATAATATTACTTTTATGACTGACTACCTTCCCCATTATTTCAAAGCACTACTTAATTGTCGTTCTCAATATATAATAAGTTAATTATAATTACAGCTTTTTTGGTAAACATGTTAGGACAAATAACCTTTCTGAATAAATAGAAAATGTTTGTGATCATTGAAATAATCATTCAAGAATGTAATCAAATTTAGTGAAAGTCATGTATCTGTTAAAATCTGGATGATTTTCATGAAATAAGGGTATTTAATGGTGATAAAGCAAAAAAATGAAATAAGAATAAGGAGTTAAAAAAAGAAGCTAGGTTTATTTATTATTGGTAGCTATGCTGAAATAATACTACTAGTTTTATGGAAAGCAAAATGTATTTTTATTCAGAGAGGCAATCTTACAATTCACTCTGCAGAACAATTTTCAGTACAAAATCCAAGATTCAACTTGTAACTGCATCTTTGAATAAATTGCTATCATAATAGTAATATTGCAGATAAATAAGGACTGGTTTTTCATCTAGTGGTTATATTAGAATTATAAATGAAATAGTTATTTTGATCAAATAATGAATTCTTTCTCTAACTTCAACCATTATTAGATGGCTCCTACAGTAGCAACTTTCATCTATTGTTTGCAATATTGTCCTTCAAACAGACACATAAAACAATCTTCAAACCCAGTAAGCATGAAGTTATTATAATCAGCAAGTGATTCTCCACATCATATGTGATTATTTTATTTTTATTCTGATAAAATGATATAATTCAAGTCCATATTTAAACATTAAAATTACTTCATAAGTTTTTTTTCTAATTTGCAACAGAAAGACTATAGTGTGTGTGAAAGAATAAATTTCATCATCAACTTCATTTATAAAATAGCAAGAATGACATTTCGATTATTCAGTTTTGACCTAAGGAACATGGACATTTACACAACAGGAGTCAAGGACTATTAGAACTCATGTGATTTGGGGTTTGAGGTGAGACCAAAAAAAATTCTGGAATTTTAAGTAACATTTCAGTGTACCATTAGAAAACTAAGTTTTAAAAACCTTACTTATTTTGGTTTTATGCAGGCAAAACATAACATAAATAAAGTAAAACAATCAAAATCCCATTTAATTTAAGCCTTTATTTCTCAGATTTACTTAAGAAGCTATTATCTAAAAGCATTCAGAAACTATAATTTCTGCTGCATTTGAAATCAACTTTCTTAAAACACCTAAGTAGCATACTACACAATAAGAGAGGATGCTCCACATCACTAAGGAAGTCACTATTGTACGTGAGGACCATACATTGTCAATTCTATAACACCACAATAGGACTATACAGTCTGGTTCACTTTGCCAGTGTTGCTTGCAGTTCATGCACATCCACTGAATGTCATTACGTATAAAAATAGACATCCCTAATGGACAGCACTTCCATAGCACAGTTGAAAAGCTTTACTCAATTTATCCTGCTACCATTATGAATATTTTCTCAGATCAATGGGGCAATACCTGCACACAGCCCCAACACCTTAATACCATGGTTCTGCATCTTACTACATGCTGCCAGATTTTAAACTTTTTTTTTTTTAGATTTTAACTTTTTGTATGATCTGGGAATCTCTGTAGGAAGCTGGAAGCTAATAGTTAAAAGTTCGTGAGAAAAAAAAGGAAAAAACCTTAAGACCACACTGGAAATTGAACATTTATTGAGGGATTCTGTTAGGCAATGTGTAAATTGTTTACACCAATCATTTTATTGAGTCCTTACAGCACCCTTCTGAATTAGATACTATCACATACTATATCAATTTGCTTTGAAAATGAAGAAAAGGAGTTTCAATGTAATTAACCTACTTGTCTGAAGGTATACATTATGCAGGTCATTACTAGAACTTGACCTCCAAGTCTGTCTGATATGACTCTCATTCTCAAATGCTCACTCTATTTCCTCAAAATGGTTCAAGTCTAAATGAGGTCGGGGGTGCGGGGGGGGGTGTGCAGGCTCCGGCCCGACCCCGCCTTCCCGTGTTCTGCCTGACGGCGCTCGCGGGACCGGGGTCCCCTGACGCAGCGGACACTCTCGCTTGCCTTCCCTGGCTTCAAGTCTAAATGAAATATACTTGAATCCTGGAGCAGACACAGGATATTAATGGATATCTGAATAAAGTTTGTAGTTTAGTTAATAAAATACCAATGTTAATTTCTTAGTTTTGACAATGTGCAATGATTATGTAAGATGTTAACTAACATTAGAGGAAACTGAATGAAAGGCATATGAGAATTTCCTTTATTATCTTTGCAACTTTCCCATAAACCTAAAATTATTCCAAAACACTGTTAAAAATTAACAACAACAAAAAAAACCATGATCTAAATACACCTAATACAATGGAGCGATAATTTGAGTGATTAATCACTTAATTGAAAAAACTATACTGGCAAATTGAATGTCGTAGTCCTTTACCTTCTCCATAAGTATCTTTATCCTGAGTAAGAATTATCCCAAGGTGACAATTATATTTCATACAAATAGATCTTTCATTCACTATGTGATATAATGGTTACATCCCTAAAAGCAGCATTGTATCAAAAATTATGTTAAAATGTTTCAATAAGAAAACCAAGAAAGACCAAGAGGTAGAGATTTTCATACTCATGATAATAAATTATACACTTTTAGTAATTCCTCTAACAAAGGTGTTTTCTTAATATGTGCATAATTTTATATCTATAAAAAATAAACACCTTTCAACAAATTTCTGTTGATAAACCATGGATTTTTACACAAATATAACTTCTTTTCCTTTTCTAGTGTTTTAATATTACTAGAACCATTAACACAGCCAAACATATCTGTTTTTAATCAAGTTGGCATCCATTGCTATGAAATTAAAACATAGTCACTTATACAGTTATTCCTACAAAGTTTGCTTTATTTCTTCTAATGCTAACTCTAAATTGCTATCACTTTATTACTATTTTTTGTGTCTTTCTTGCCCATTTGCAGTTACCCAGCATTTCAAACAGTGCCTGAAAGATAAGTACTCAAAAATTTCAGTATGAGTTATAAAAACCCATGCTATCGGAAAAATAACTGCACTAAAATTCCTAAGCATTTTAAATTTGTTAATTGTGCATTTATTTATAAAAATCCTGCCTTCTTCTGGAAAAAATTAAGGTCATACACACACACACAAACACACACACACAAATAAAATCATAACTGAAAGTATCAGGAATGAAAGGTAAGAACAAGCATAGGACATAGAAAATGAAGCCGAGAATCAAGTTTCAAAACAGAAATATTCTGTTAAGCTCTCCTAACATGTTTGCTAGCATTGTAACAACCAGGAATCTCTAAACTTTCTAACAATAAAAACTTTTAAAAAGGAGGAATTATCAGCATTTACAGGATTTGTAGGATCAATTTAATTGCCCAGATAAGCTCAGTAACTCCTGGCCACAGGATGAGAAAGACATTTCTCCTTGGGCTTTTCATGAAACTAAACATTGTATAAATGACTGAAAGATGTCCTCATAAACTGTTTTCCCATAAATATAGCAATGAGTCATCTAGGACTAGGAAATGCTTATTCTTTAGTGCAAAAGGCATCAGGTTATATAGGTAAATTGGCAAAATTAACTCTTCTGTTTTCCAAATAAGGGAACTCAGGTATGTAGGTCCATTTTTTTCCAATTTAATTCAAGGCTGCATTTTGTAGTATTCGTGCATTATAATGACATATACAGGACATGCTTTTTACCTATTCTATTTCTTTCTGAAACTGAGCTTGAACTCAGAATCTTTCTCAGCACTGCTCTAGACAGCCAATACTAAATGGTCCCAGATTCCATATGAGATGAAGCACATGTGCCATTTCTTATCTAGAAAGATAAATAGACTAGATATTATTTGGTAAATCTTTCATATATATTATTACTGGCAAGCTTTCAATAAGTTTTAAGTGGCAATACATCTGGAACCATACTCCCTGAGCAATAATAATACAACTATTTTACGTTTTCAGGGAAGCACAGTCATATATATATTAGGTATTTTAATATATAAACCATAATTATGACAAAATAATAATAATCATTGAAATTTTACTCGATGTAAATCACTATGAAAAACACTTTCCTTGGATTTTTTAAAAATCTTAATCCTTTCAACAACTTTACAAGGTTTTTATTTTTATCATCACTTAAAGATGAGGAAAAAGGTTAAACTGAAATCTTATAATATAGTATGTGGGAAGCCAGAAAATGTATTTGTTTAAATGAAAAGCAAATCTACTTTTACTTGGAGGAAGGTCATGGAAAGACCATTTGACAGAGCCATGACTGCAAAAAACTAGTTGGGAATACATAAAACATCTCTGGCTCAAAAATAAACCAAATAGATGTTTGGGATTTAAACACATTATACATTTAAGGGTGATTAAGACCTCAAGGTTCAAAGCCTTACTAGATAAAAATCATAATTTTAACACTGGAAAAAATGTTAAAGCAGAGATCAATAGACATCTCTGCTATTAAAAAAAAAGCTAATTCCTATAATTTTAATTTAATTGAATTACAAGTGTGAAATACACTTTCACTTTGTGCTGTATGATTTTATATACTTTCTGAATTAAGTCATCACAGATTTATAACAAAGCTATGACATAAATCTTATTATATACATTAATTTCAGCAGGGATATGGTTAATTAAGTTATAAATTTTTAAAAGATGGTACAAATTTTAATTCTACTGACTGCTTGAAAATAACATTGGTGGTTAAGTAAAATTTCAGTTTACTCTGGAAAGAAATACTCATTGTTATGTATCAACTCATTCTTCAGAGAACTGTCTACATGACAGTTTACATTTATAAACACTGTTAAAATATTGTGATAAAACTCTCAGAAAATAAAAAAATAATTTTAAAATAGCGAGAGATGTAAATATAGATACAGAGAGAAGTTATAGATATATTCACTCACAAATAAAGTGTTATTTCTTCAGTTTGTATCCAATTAAAAATTTGGACATATCAGACATGCATTTAAAAATAATTAATTCTACTTTTCTGCATGTGAACAAGGCTGACTGAAGACAGATAATCATATTAGGATTAAATTAGGTAGGTTTTCCCTATGAAAACAATTATGGTCTCCAACTAGCAAGCCAATACAACAAACAATCTTTTTACCACCATGAGTGTCATTAAACTATCCAATAAATTATTAAGATTTGGTAAAACAAAATAGAAACATCTGCCACTCTGTCAATGGAACAGATGGTCAATAGCAAATTTTTAAATCGTCATTTCCTAAACTGACAAGAAGAGTCAATTCGACATTTGGCACACAAAATAATATGTCCTTGTGTAAAGAAATCTAAACAAGTAATGGGAATGAAAACCCATATTCATTTCTTTGTTATGAAAGTCAAAATAATAAACTAGTTTTTAAATATTAATGTGTATTTTATATTACTGTCTGGTGTATAACATTTCAATTAATATGAATTCTAATAAATAATAACACATTATATCTTAAACTGGCTGGTGAGCCTATTGACATCTGTAATATTATCCTTACACCATTTTGCATGTATAAAAATTTAAGAAAATAAAACATATCAATATTTCTAATGATAACTGACCTTTATGTTTTCCAAATATAAAATTTTAGTTATTTCCACAGTTACAGTTACACTGAATTTAAGACAATGTTTTTCATATACTACGTGAAAAATAAAATAATTGAACCTGAAATGCAATTCAATTTCTCTTTGAAAAAGTAAGGATTCCAGGGTAAGTTTAAGAGACAGAGAAATAAAGAGAAAATGGGTTTGCTTACTTATTAATGAAAAAGACTGGGCGCCTGGATGGCTCAGTTGGTTAAGCGACTGCCTTTGGCTCAGGTCATGATCCCGGAGTCCTGGGATCCAGTCCCACCTCTGGCTCCCGGCTCAGCGGGGAGCCTGCTTCTCCCTCTGACCCTATCCCCTCTCATGCTGTCTCTCTCTCTCTCTCTCAAATAAATAAATAAATAAATAAATAATGAAAAAGACTAATACTAGCTATAGCTTACTGGTTATTACTTGATCAAAAACCTAGAATCATCTTTCTTTTCCATTTTTATTTTTTAAGACTTTTTGGAGAGCAATTTTAGGTTCACAGCAAAATTGACAGAAAAGTACAGAGTTTTCCCATGTATCCCCGCTCCTACACATGCATAGCCTTCCTCATTATCAACATCTCCCACCAGAGGCTACATTTGTTACAACTGAACGACCTAAACTGACACATCACACAGTGTCCATTGATAGTCATTCAAGGTCTGTAGTTTACATTACTGTTAACTCTTTGTCTTGTACATTCTATAAGCTTGAACAAATTATATAATGGCATATATCCGTCATTATAATATCATACAAAGTATTTTTCTTGCCCTAAAAATCCCCTGTGCTCAGCCTAATATCCTCCACCCCTTTGGTCCCTAGCAACCACTGATATTTTTGCCATCTCCATAGTGTGGCCTTGTCCAGAATATCATATAGTTGGAATCATACGGTGTGTAACCTTTTCACACTGACTTCTTTAAAATAATAATATCCATTTAAGTTTCCTCCTTCATTGCTTGACAGCTCATCTCTTTTTAACATTGTGTACTATTCCATTGTCTGAAGTTAGTTTATTTATCTATTCACTTTCTGAAGGACATCATAATTATTTTCAAGTTTTGGCAATTATAAATACAGTTGCTATAAACATTCCTGTGCAGGTTCTTGGGTGGACATAAATTTTCAACTCCTTTGGACAAATACCAAAGAGTAATTGCTGGATCATATATTAAGAACATACATAGTTTTGTAAGAGCATATTTAGTTTTGTAAGAAACCACTAAACTGTCTTCCAAAGTGGCTTTACTATTTTGCATTCCCACCACTAATTAATGAAAGTTCCTGCTGCTCCACACCCATGGCAGCATTTGATAATAATCAATGCTCTAGATTTTGGCTGTTCTAATAGGTATGTAGTGGTACCTAGTTTTTTAATTTGCATTTCCCTGATTACATATGATATGTAGCACTATTTTTCTTTATCTGGAAGAGTTAAAGTCATTTACTTTACTGACATGACTGGAAGATGAGGATATGTATTTTGATTATGCCTATTATTAAATATGATTACACTTCAGCACTTATTAAATGGGTAGACTTTAACACATGTTCAAAATCCAAGTCTCAAATTTTTGCCATCTGTAAAATATTGATAATAATATTACTTCCCTCACATGGCTGTTATGAGATGAAAATAAAACTATGTGAATAAAAAATTAACAGAGCACATACTAAATAAAAAATGTGCTATATTTGTTCCTATTCTTTGAAGACATAATTGGTAACAAACAGTAAAAGCATGATCAGAATCCACATCCTCACATGCTCAACAATTGATAAAGAGTCTATGTATTTGGTCTACTTTGGAATGGACATATATAAATAGGACCATTGAAAATCTATGCCTTCTAACACCGTATGACCTAAAGCATAAAATCTAGTACCAAAATAAATATTTTGACAGCATTCTAGTTTTTAGGTTATAGAAAGCATATTGTATATATGTGCCAAATTTTGACTCATTTTTAAATAGAATATTTTGGCCTTTACCCTCTCATGTAGTTATATTTTATTCATTTCCTTTAATTCTATATTTTATAATATTAGCATAAGACATGCTATCAATATTTTTTACTACTTAGCAAAAGAAAGTCACTGCTTTCCAGTAAAACATTAGTGCATTCAATGTTGGCTTTTGGAGACAATAATACCTGGTTTGAAGTTAACTAAATAAACAATATTTACTGGGTGAGGTAGATGTGGAGAAGGGAAGAACTGTAACCTTTTTTAACATGATTTTTATATTAGTTGTCATTGAAGAACCACTTCTGGAAAGCATGGAAGGCAGTTAATTTCTTATTCCTCAGCCTTCTTATGAAATCCTCTCATGAGTAGCAAGATGGTTCATTCTGACATCAAAGGGGAGATCAAAGAAAAGATCAAAGGAATAATTTTTGATGGCGTTGATAAAATGTCTTCACCCTGTGAACTCCGTAAGAAAATCAGTACTTCATTTGAAATACAAAAGGTGTTTAGTTTTTGCCCCATCTTCAACCACTCTCTATCTGGAGATAACATGGCGTCACCTATAAGTAGCCCTATGGCTGTTAGTTGAAGATCAGTCATTATTATAAAGATAGGGTTTGGCTCTTCAGTTACATACATGAACCAGCTATTATTCATGAAGAAAAATGAGAGTTTGAAAAAAAAAACTAGAGAGGATTATGGCTCCACTAAAGTCATAGGAAAATAAATGATCTACATGAATACTTGGGATTTTCTGAGACTTTTATTTAATCATTTATTCTAAAGGCATTTATGAATAAATAGTATGATTTATAAAATGTACAAAATTTCTGGGGTTATAACACTGTAACATTAACAATCACATAATATCTTTCCTAAGGGAAGTAAAATCTAAGGGGGGCACAAAAATGTAAGAATACAGTAAGATCGTCTATCCTATCTTTGAGGGATAAGAAAGTCTTCCTAGAGTAGAAACATCTGTGCTGGTATTTACAGAGTGTGTGGAGTTAACAGGGTAAATGGGTAAAGTAGTTGTGATCCAAGGAAGCAGTGGGGGGATTGCTCCAGACTAAGGATATGATAGACTTGTCAACATTCTACCTATTCCTCTCTCCCCTTTCACTTCAGTTTCCTGTTGCTGAACCTATAATTCACTCATTTCCTCAGGGTCCTCGTAAGAAATCCACCCACACACACACACCTTCTCTTCTCTCTCTTCTCCTCCTCTTTCTGATCTTCCTCTTCCTTTTCTTCCTCATCTTCTCCTCTTTGTCTCCTTCTCCTTCCTCTTCTGCTTCTTCCTCATCTTCTCTTTGTCTCTTTCTCCTTCCTTTTCTGCTTCTTCCGCATCTTCTCTTTCTTCTCCTCTTCCTCCTCCTCCTCGTCCTTCTGTTCCTTGAAATCCACTGCTCTTAGGACTCACATGAGGAAAATACAGAAGCATGCCACTTATTTTTTTTTTTAATCAACACCTTCAACTGGGTTAGAGTTAGGCAATTTGATTTCCCCAGGTCTCATACTAACTAAACCAACATCAGTATTTCCTTCTGCCGAGTATGAGGACTGATACAAAGCACAGCAGACCATAAGAAAACAAATATGAATGGAAGGGCAAAGTGACATTTAAAATAAGACTCATCCTAAAGCAAGCAAACATGGTTATAGAAAGATTTCATTTTTAATTGAGCTATCTATCCTACTGCTGCTACTTGATTAAGCAGTTGCCTAATGAAGTTTCAGTACTGCCTTTTTATAATTGCAGTTATCCTTCCTGCACCCAAACTACTCCCTTGCTGTAAATTAGACATTTTTGGAAGACTCTTTCACTCATTCCGTTCTTCAGATTCCTTTTTAGCACAATGCTAGTCATCACACTTTTCTTCAAAAACAGTTCTTTAATCAGAGCATAAATACAATTTATCACTTCCTTGTATTAAATAAGCTGATACCATGATGATCATTAAGATTCAAAACAACTTCCAAAATTTCTTAATTTACAGCAGGGTCTAGTTAAAGCTTTGTGAGTATCTGGTGCTTTAGCTAGCATTTTTGTTCTACATGTCCTATGAAGGATTAATTTCCATCTGTGTTGTATGTACTGCTACACGGTCTGTCCTTTAACTACAGAAATGTGCAAAAATACCATTATTAATTCCAAGAACTGTTTGAGTCTCTGAGAGAATATACTTTTCATGTTTATTACAGTTTCACTTTCTAGATAATTTAGTATTCAAGCTGTGTAAGTCTAAATAGCTCAGCACAGCTGGTGTGGTGTCTTATTATTTCTCACTTTTCCTCTTATCTGTGCAATTTTAATAATTGGAAGCCTAAAAACAATATGGTAAGTGGATAAAGTTATTCAAGGTATTCACATATTTGGCACATAGTCAGTGAGAAGCTTAAATCGATTTTCTTTAACTGTCAGCCATGATGTATATCCAAATGGAGTGCTGGAGTTTAGTCAGATTCATTGCTTATTGTTTGCCTCTGCAATTATGAAATATGAAAGCTGGTAGAGATTTTATTAGGGTCTTCTTTCCAGTTTGAATGGCTCTGGCAAGTTATACGTATTTTGATATTTAATCTTAAAAATAATATCCCCTTTTTCCTTTAAAGGAGTATACTTTTAAAAAAGAACGGTTTTAGGTGGGGAAAAGTGCAAAAAGTTAAGTCAAATTGCACCTTTCTACCTTGACCTCTGAGCCTGGGGAATATGCTCTTTCATATTTCATTCACTTAAATTCAATGTCTATGCAGCTTCGGATACCAGACCTGACTGTCAGAACATAGACTTCCCTTGTATTTGCAGTGTACAGTGACTTGTTCAGATTGATATTTCTATTTTTAACCCAGCTGCTTTTTTGTGTGATAAGGAATTAAAACTTTCATCATGTACATATTTGTCTACAAAAATGTTGAACACATTATGGGAAACGGGAAGATTTTTTTACTGCATTAATTCTTATTCAAAATTAATACTGCATATTTCTATTCACTGCTTTCTAATTTTAAAATAAAGATGCCTCTTAGAAAATAGTTTCCAAGTGCTCAATATCGCTCGGCATCAGGGAAATCCAAATCAAAACCTCAATGAGATACCACCTCACACCAGTCAGAATGGCTAAAATTAACAAGTCAGGAAACGACAGATGTTGGCGGGGATGCGGAGAAAGGGGAACCCTCCTACACTGTTGGTGGGAATGCAAGCTGGTGCAGCCACTCTGGAAAACTGTATGGAGGT
>NW_027923771.1:0-1359 GCF_054177405.1 Leptonychotes weddellii
TAAGAAAACTACCTGCCAAAATTTGCCAACAGTCACGCTGGAATGAAAGTGGGTAATTTTCAGGATGCCTGGGTGACTCAGTCAGTTGAGAGCCTGACTCTTGATTTCGGCTCAGGTCATGATCTCAGGGTTGTGAGATCGAGCCCTGTGTCGGGCGGGCTCTGTACTGGGCATGGAGCCTGCTCGAGATTCTCTCTCTACCTTTCCCTCTGCCCCTCTCCCCCCACCCTTAAAAAAAAAGTGGGTAATTTTCATTTTTAGTTTTTATTTCCTTTAATGTTTATGGTTCATTTTTTAGCTTTCCTCTATTTCTCAAATTTGCTTTAACATTTAAAAGTGTTGAAACCTGACACTTAATACCAGGAAGCTGAAATAGACAAAGTCTAAAGTCATCTGTTTCAGTGTTAAAGATCTGTGCTTCCACAGTAGTTTCACATGCAAAGGTCTGTGATCAAAATAACTCACAGTTTCCAAGCAAGAAATCACTAACAAAAGACTGTGGCTAAACACATGGAATGCTGATGCCTGTTTCCACACCACTCCCTGAAGTGACGGGTCAGGGTATGTCCAGTGTGACATAGCGATCAGAGTGGCTGAATATAAATCGTGCTGAAAGCAAAAGTCCAACGAAGGGGCCAGTAGTAATAAGCATGGCTCAGTGTTTACGAGATTCATCAAAGCTATGTAAATGATGGCATCTGAAACCCTACCACTGTGAAGTGGTTTTTACAGCAATGTCATGCTTGGTCAGAAGGCTACTTTGGCATGAAATAATTCCACAGAAGTGAGAAATATGCTTGTCCCCCCATAAGGCTCAGAGTGACCTAATACGTTGGAAGGCTAATGAATTTTTCAAAGTGTTTTAAAAGCCAGTTCTGGGATAGCATTTTCATCTGTATCCACCACAGTGAGTTTATGTCTGGATTTTTTTAGAGTGGAGCCAAGATAGCTGGAGGGAGCTTCAGGCCACAGTCCAGCGATATTATCAGCCAAGTGGCAAGCACACGATCAGTTACAGACCAATGAAGTTGCTTTGCTCTGTGCATGGCTTTATTATGTTAGGGTCTTACAAAGCAAATTCACAATTAAATAATAGAAGAAATATTCAGCTAGAGAATGAAATTCTCCCTCCCATTTATCTTGTCCTATGACCTGTATGCATTCCCTAGGACCATGCTTTCATTTGCTTACAATTTTATTTTATTTTATTTTTTCAAGATTTTTATTTATCAAAGAGAGAGAGAGAGAGACAGAGGCAGGCAGAGGGAGAAGCAGGCTCCTTGCTCAGCAAGGAGCCCAATGTGGGACTTGATCCCAGGACCCCGGGATCATGAACTGAGCCGAAGGCAGAGGCTTAAC
>NW_027923772.1:0-226 GCF_054177405.1 Leptonychotes weddellii
CTTATGGGACATGGTCACTTGCCTTCGAACCCAGTCATCATGTTCCATGTTGTGAGGGAGCCAAACAGCCACATGCAAAAGATATTCATAGGTATTTTGGTCACAGTGCCAGCTATGGTCTCAACTGAGAGCTAATACTCACTGACAGACATTGAGTGAAAGAGCCGTCATTAAACTGTAGCCCTCACTTGAGGCCAGTGGAGTGGGGAGAAATTGACCCTTCCAA
>NW_027923773.1:0-226 GCF_054177405.1 Leptonychotes weddellii
CCCCGTGCCG
Source organism: Leptonychotes weddellii (assembly GCF_054177405.1). Classification (NCBI taxonomy): domain Eukaryota; kingdom Metazoa; phylum Chordata; class Mammalia; order Carnivora; family Phocidae; genus Leptonychotes; species Leptonychotes weddellii. Next base: position 11 of record NW_027923773.1, read on the forward strand.
GCCTGTCTGTGCACATTCAGTACACACCCATGCACGAGCACAAACGCGCGGGCCCCCCCTTCTGACCATAAGCCCCTTGGAGCTATGCTACGATGGTACCTGATGTTTATTTTTGAACATTCCGGAACCTGTCACAGTGACTGGTCACTAAATGTTTGTCAGTTTAAGTAGCTGGTTCCCTCGGGCCCAATGCTGTCTCAAAGGCCTACACGGTCA
>NW_027923774.1:0-226 GCF_054177405.1 Leptonychotes weddellii
TTCTTTTTGCCTTATATGCATATATATCATATATTATTTTATAACAATATATATTATGTAAATATTTGATATATAATATATAGTTATAGTATTTTATAATTAGTTATAATATAATTAAATATTTATATAATATATATTGTTATAAAATATTATCATTTAACAGATGGGGATATTGAGTCAGTCAATGATTAATTATTGGTCAGTGATTAATGAATTGAGTGGTAAA
>NW_027923775.1:0-226 GCF_054177405.1 Leptonychotes weddellii
AGCTCTGTCACTCACCAGCTTTGTGGCCTTCAGAGTCCCTTGACCTTCAGAGGCAAGCTCCAGGTGGGCCCCCCCCCCCCAGCAGGTTCCGGCAGGCCCCTCCTCCTGAGGCTCCCTGTCCTCTGCACACTTCAGGCTCTGCCCTGGGGCATGTGGTCAAAAGGGTCCCCTACAGCCCTTGCCAGGGAGGATGCCTGCCCTCGTCCAACCCAGACAAAACCTGCTG
>NW_027923776.1:0-226 GCF_054177405.1 Leptonychotes weddellii
GCCTTGATATTTTGTGTGGTTTTTTTTAAGTTTTTATTTATTTAAGTCATCTCTACACCCAACGTGAGGCTCAAATTCACAACCCTGAGATCAAGAGTTGCATGCTCTTCTGACTGAGCCAGCCCGGTGCCCCGATATTTTTGGTTTTTTTTTTAAAAAGTTTAAAAACTGGTATTTAGAGGAGAAAAGACTTCCAGAATGGTGGAGTAAGGGGACTGGCAAATCC
>NW_027923777.1:0-226 GCF_054177405.1 Leptonychotes weddellii
ACCCAGGTGCCCCAGAACGTGCCCTCTTTAATACCCATCACCAGACTAACCCATCTTCCCCCCTCCCCTCTAGAACCCTCAGTTTGTTCTGCAGAGTCCATCGTCTCTCATGGTTCGTCTACCCCTCCGATTTCCCCCACTTCATTCTTCCCCTCCTGCTATCTTCTTTTTTTTTTTCTTAACATATATTGCATTATTTTTTTCAGAGGTACAGATCTGAGATTCA
>NW_027923778.1:0-226 GCF_054177405.1 Leptonychotes weddellii
CTGGTGAGTCCTTCCCTGATGTTCTCTGCTTTCCTCTTGCTTTTCCCTGCAACCCGGCCTCTGAGTGAGGGCAGCGTGTGTAAGTTGGAGCCACGTCAGGTCTGTTTCCTGGCCTGTAGACACCGCTCACCCAGGCTATCCTACAGCCTTCACTCACCTTGAGGACAATCTCCACAGTGAAGACAGAGGTGAACGCGATATCAAAATACCCAAGGATCTGGTGACA
>NW_027923779.1:0-226 GCF_054177405.1 Leptonychotes weddellii
TCAATAATTTGGGCTATTTGTTAGCATTGATTTAGGATTTTCAGAATTTATATATGTGTAAAAATTAGGAATTTTGGAATGTGCTCCTCTGAGGGTTAGAATCTGGTAGCCAGCACAAGATTCTAGAGGGACAATCTCTGGTCACTTGAGGTTTTTTTCTTTGCCTGGTCTTCCACATTGGAGTGTTTTGCGAGTCACTATAGTGTAGCTGTCTCTCAGGTACAGA
>NW_027923780.1:0-226 GCF_054177405.1 Leptonychotes weddellii
AAAAGGTAAATTACAAAGGCCCGATGAAAACTAAAAACATGAAAAAAGTAGTAATTACAAACTCCATGAAAAAGAGACTTTGTCCAAAAAGAAAAACAAAATTAAGTAGAGTGCCCTAACTATCTGAAGAATAACAATATTTAACCACTCATAATGACAGCAGCAAATGTTAATTTAATGTTAATGTGGAATGGGGCGCATGGGTGGCTCATTTGGTTAAGTGTTG
>NW_027923781.1:0-226 GCF_054177405.1 Leptonychotes weddellii
CATAACACCCAGTGCTCCATGCAGAATGTGCCCTCCTCAATACCCACCACCAGGCCAACCCATCCTCCCACCCCCCTCCCCTCTAGAACCCTCAGTTTGTTTTTCAGAGTCCATCGTCTCTCATGGTTCGTCTACCCCTCCGATTTCCCCCGCTTCATTCTTCCCCTCCCGCTACCTTCTTCTTCTTCTTTTTTTTTTTCTTAACATATATTGCATTATTTGTTTC
>NW_027923782.1:0-1359 GCF_054177405.1 Leptonychotes weddellii
AAATTATAGAATTTTGATGCTCTGCTCATGTAATGATTTTAAGTAAACAGAAAATAATACAAAGCTTTAATTTGAGTATCTTAAGTAAATAACTGTTTTCATATTGAAGATTCACCATTCTTTTGTATGGTTTGGTTCTTGCTTCGAAGTTTCCTGTTACTATTAGTACAATTTATGACAGAGAGTATAGAATATCCTGCGCTGATCACATTAATGTTTTGTCTGTGTCTGTGTTGGAGAACTTTATTTCTGTGCCTAAGAACCTAAGGGTAGGATTCATCATTCCTGCTCTGATAGTGAAGTGCACTCCCTTTCAACGGATACGTGTCTTTTGCGCTATTGAATGGATCTCAGAGGAAAAATTGGGGAAGGCTGGAGTCCTCTGGGACTGAGAGAACAACTCAGCAGGAAGATTGGATCGAGGGTCCCCGGCAGGGATTCTAGGCCCTACTCCAGCCCAGGTGGCCACAGGATATGAGCAAATCCCTTGAGAAACAGATGCTGGCTCCAGAGGGACATGATGGTCCCAGGCTCCTAGCTTCAAACTGCCAGGCAATGCTTCGAGAGTTAGGCAAGAAAATACTTGGGGATTCAAGCAAGAGCGAGAACCAAGGGCTAAAGTGAAGGAACACTTGAATGATTTAAGAAGCTGTTCAGTTGTCTTAAAAAAAAAAAAAAGTAATTTTGTTTCTTCCAAACTTCCCGATTATTGTGGAGATTTTTCTGCTGAGTTTTACTTTAGAAAGGCATTATACACATCAAAACTGACATAGCCGTAAGGAATTGTAGAAATTTTAGTATCTGTTGATGTGGATGAGAAACTAAAATCTCCATATTTAAAACTGCCAGATGACTTTTAAATGGATAACATTAAATTACTGTCAGAACTGTTCAATATTTTCTCATCTCTATATGATTGTTTCTTGGTAGAGGAAAGGTACAACCTAGTTTCTTAGGCTAAATGGCCGTTTTTCTACTTTGTCCCCAAGCTTGCTACCAAACCCATCCCAAATGCAAGGGTATGAAATGAAATCATTTCTTAAGAGTGTGTGTGTGTGTGTGTGTGTGTCAGAGAGAGAAAGAGGGAGAAAGGGAGAAAAAGAAGCAGAAGGGTAAGAAGATATCTCTGAAAGGTATATTTAAAATTAAGATGATTTCCCCAAAACCGTGAGTTTTGGTTTTTTTTAATGACACATATAAGGAGGACATTTGGAATGAGAAGCTCAAAACATAATCTTTTGTTCAAAGACTTTCAAGTTGCATTTTTTTGCATGCATTTATTACATAACAGCTGGGAATCCAAATGTCAGGATTGATTTTTTCCTCTTTCCATCCAACAGCATGAGAAAAAGTAAAAAT
>NW_027923783.1:0-226 GCF_054177405.1 Leptonychotes weddellii
CAGGAAACAGTCATTTCTTCACTTATTCTTTCAACTATATGTCAGGCATTGTACTATGCACTGGGAATACAGTATTGAATAAAACAAAGATCTCTGACACAGGCAGCAACCTCTTTGACCTCAGCCGAAGCAACTTCTTCCTAGAAACATCGCCAAAGGCAAGGGAAGCAAGGGCAAAAATGAACTATTGGGACTTCATGAAGATAAAAAGCTTTTGCAAAGCAAA
>NW_027923784.1:0-226 GCF_054177405.1 Leptonychotes weddellii
AGGAAAGGAAAAGAAAAGAAAAGAAGAAAAGAAAAAGAAAAGAAAGAAAGAAACAATGCTGTTGTGCACTAGAATTAAATAGGAATACTTCCATTATATAAAATATAATGAAGGTATGTGAGGTTCTTGACCGGATAAACAGAATAAAATCCTATTATTTTTTTTTTTCATTAGGAATTCAGTTTGGGGATGAGTTTCACTTTCTGCTTCTCCAGGGTCAACATGC
>NW_027923785.1:0-226 GCF_054177405.1 Leptonychotes weddellii
ATTAATGTGGTTTTATTGTTTTGTAGAAAGGATTCATTTTTGGAAAGTGGCCTAGTTAAATAGTTTACTGTTGGTAATTTGATTTTCTAAACCAAAAATTTTGTGATTTTTTTTTTTTTTTTTTACTAGCTAAGCAACCAGATCAGGAATTGGAATATAAGAATCTAATAGGAACTAACACTCGTGGTTGCTTAAACTTGTTTTTGTTCTCTCTCTTTAAGCCAGG
>NW_027923786.1:0-226 GCF_054177405.1 Leptonychotes weddellii
AGATTGCTCTACTAGAGGACCTTGCAGAACCTTTAATATGCTAATGCACGTGGTGACTCTTCACTGGAGGAGCCTAGAATGTGCCTTTTCTTAAGTCTGACTTTGTAGACAGTGAGCGTGATGACAGATGCTGCCTGTCGTGAGGGCTAAGCACTTAAGATGGTGGAAAGGTGTTGCTGTTAGTTAATTCTGTAGCTTCGACAAGTGTCCCCAGGGCCGCTTTTTG
>NW_027923787.1:0-226 GCF_054177405.1 Leptonychotes weddellii
AGGAAAGGAAAAGAAAAGAAAAGAAGAAAAGAAAAAGAAAAGAAAGAAAGAAACAATGCTGTTGTGCACTAGAATTAAATAGGAATACTTCCATTATATAAAATATAATGAAGGTATGTGAGGTTCTTGACCGGATAAACAGAATAAAATCCTATTATTTTTTTTTTTCATTAGGAATTCAGTTTGGGGATGAGTTTCAATTTCTGCTTCTCAAGGGTCAACATGC
>NW_027923788.1:0-226 GCF_054177405.1 Leptonychotes weddellii
CTTGATCAACCAGGCAACTGTAGAGTAGACCTGTAGGAAGCAGCTCCTTCAGCTTGCCCCACCTTTGCCTTTAATTGTTGTTTTTGCTGTTACCGAGGACGTGAGGAAAACAAAGGCATCTTTGAAGAGAATAATTATTTGAAGCTTATAAATTATTTTCACTTGAAGGGTTATAAAATTTACTAGTGTTCTCTAGTCAAGTGAACATCCCGTAGATCTTGGTAAC
>NW_027923789.1:0-226 GCF_054177405.1 Leptonychotes weddellii
GAAAATGATTATTAAGCAAATGATAATTAATCTATTTTTTAAGAATTCAATGTTAGATAATCACTACACTTGATTTCAAATGCATTAGAATTAAATATCTAACAAATGAAATGATAAACAAGCTAGAAGAAATTATGTGAATATGTAAATAATCTTAAGAAAGTGGAAGTAATTTCTTATCATAAAAGAAATGGAAAAACCATGAAGGAAAATATGTGTGAATTTA
>NW_027923790.1:0-226 GCF_054177405.1 Leptonychotes weddellii
GCTCAGTCAGTTAAGCATCTGCCTTCCGCTCAGGTAATGATTCCAGACCCTGGGATGAGCCCTGAGTCTAGCTCCCTGCTCAGTGGGGAGCCTGTTTGTCTCTCTTCTTCTGCCCCTCCTCCCTGCTCATGCTTTGCTCTTGGAATATGTTGGCATTCAAGAAGTCTGTTGAGATGCCAACTTTGGCAACCTATAATGAGCGTTTTTAGGCTAATGAGACACTCCC
>NW_027923791.1:0-226 GCF_054177405.1 Leptonychotes weddellii
GGGGAATTGAGTGCAATCTCGCTGCTCGTCGGTCCAACCCTGCACAGGACACCGCGGCTCAGCCAAGAGCCTGCTCAACTCCAGAAAACAGCGACAAGATGCTAACTACCCTGAGCAGCCACTTCCTCACCCCACCTCCTTCTTCGCCCTCAGGGCAGAGAATATGAAACTAGAAGAGGACATAAATGCTAGGAGAACATCCCTGTGTCTGACCACCCTAGGGCAA
>NW_027923792.1:0-226 GCF_054177405.1 Leptonychotes weddellii
TAGCTCTGCATCAAAAATCCAGAGGCCTTTTATCCTATTAAAATGTGCTGCAGAAACTTCAAATTTCATTGGTTTCTCTTGGTCATATGGCCATTGTCAGAGGTACTTGTGCCATGAACTGAACTAGCTAGAGACTCATTATTTTATGTCTCACTAGAATATTGCAGTTTTGGGATTACCTGGCTAATAGATCAAAATAGTCAAGTATAGAAAGTGTGCCTTCCCA
>NW_027923793.1:0-1359 GCF_054177405.1 Leptonychotes weddellii
TTTTTTTTTTATTTTCTCAAAAACTGGAACTGCTCTTCAGTAACTGAAGCTGAACAAAAATCAACATTTATTATTATAAGCACAGTGGAGACACGCAGAGTTGGTTTTCTCTTGGTTTGTGTACTGTCTTTAGCTGTTAGGGAATTTAATTTAATTGATACGGGAGAGAAGCAGCACATTCAACAAAGGGATGTGGATTACATAGAAATGAGCTATGTTCAAAAGGGACTCAAGTAGCCAGAGGAAAGGGAGAGGAGAACAACATTAATACCCTCAGCTTAGGTAATCATTCACATCATGGATTGTGGTGACTGTATCCTGCTATATAAATTTATCACATAGGATCTTATACAAGGGGGATTTCTATAAGGAGTATTATTGCTAAACACAATTGGATTTTAGATAAATCTCATACATATGTTTCATATCACCCTTTGTTACGGGATTTCAAAATGCTTGTGAAACAGTAAGGAAATGAAATGATATCTAACTCTTATCAAAAGAGCCAGAGTATTGCATTGATGGTGATGAGAAATATGAGTGAAGAGAGATCTTGAAATTGCATGTATGCCACTCAGAAGCATACCCCCGGCTTCAGAGAGCACCCATTGTTAGATATTTTCCTAGAAAAGATGCATTTCCATGATTCCTTTTATTATAATTACTCATGCAGTTCCAACCTCATTTTGTTGTTCAGAGTAAACATTGTATTTTTTATTTCAGTGGTATCAAATTTGGGAAAATGTCACAAAGTAAACTGGATACATTTCTATAATTCTGGGCCATGGGGCATTTTTTTTTTTTTTTCTTCCAGAGGGAGAAGGTAATGGTTGCCACCTCATCCCTGGAGCAGGGCTAAAGTCAGTTGGTTTTCAGAACCAAGAGAGCCTGGTCTTCTTGTGACAGATGTTGAAGTATAAGAAGAAAGAGATTGACCCCTTCTTGTAGCTCTTGTCGGGGAAACAGGACAAACACCCACACTCTAGTCTAAATTCATCAGCTGTGTCTTAGGAGACATGATTTCATTTGTGGCAACACTGAATCCAGATTAGAGAGAACAAGAGAGTCCATATGGTGCCTGACATTTTGGCAAGAAATGTGAGATGGGAACTTACTGGTTTTAATCTCCGAGTTATGGAATTATTTTAGGGATATAAGGGAGCTAGCTCTAAGATGGTTTAGTCCAACATTTTTGTCTTCTACAGGAAATTGGCTCTAGAGTGGTTAGATGACTTGCCTAGTGCTGACGCCCAGAGCGAGGCCTTTCAGATGCCAGCCAGCACTTCCGTCACCACACCATTCAACCACTTCCTTTTTTCCTTCAAGATGAAGACAAATGTATTTATGTAAAAAAAAAAA
>NW_027923794.1:0-226 GCF_054177405.1 Leptonychotes weddellii
ACACACACACACACACCCGCACACGGACCCACACCCGGACCCACACACCCGCACACGGACACACACACCCGCACACGGACACACACAGACACACACACCCGCACACGGACACACACGGACACACACACCCGGACACACGGACACACACGGACACACACACACAGATGGACGGACACACAGAGACACGCATACTCGCACACGGACACACCTGCACATGGATACACAC
>NW_027923795.1:0-226 GCF_054177405.1 Leptonychotes weddellii
AGAAAGAAAGAAAGAAAGAAAGAAAGAAAGAAAGAAAGAAAGAAAGAAAGAAAGAAAGAAAGAAAAGACAGGCAAATGTAAAAAAGTTAGATGACAGGGTTAATTAATTTCCATTTCCCAAGCCTGGAAATAGTCAGCTGCCTTGTTCACATTCTCCTCCACAGGCAGCTATGTCCTCAAGAGCAGGAGAGAAACTGGAGTTTCCCTCTAGCAGTTGGTCCCACTG
>NW_027923796.1:0-226 GCF_054177405.1 Leptonychotes weddellii
GAATGTACAAGGTTGAAGTAATGGGAGGAGAAGTATGAAATCCCAACCATTCTCTAAATTCTTGACTCTTAACAGCAGGCCATTTAGAAGAAACTTAGGTCCAGTGCACACGCTCTCAAGGAAATACCTACCTGATATATCTCAGGTGAGAACCCCCCTGGCAGAAGAGAGACTATGGTATCCAGCGAAGCACAAAGCAGGGGAGTGGGGAAAGGGGCTTGAACGC
>NW_027923797.1:0-226 GCF_054177405.1 Leptonychotes weddellii
ATCCCCCTGCAGAGGGCAGTGGCTCCTGGTGCCCACGTGGCCTCATTTCATCCCCCCCATGAGGAATGGGGAGAGGGTGCCGCACCCCGGGGCACATGGCCACGGTGGAGGAGGCAGGTCTGCGATCCTCGGGAGACCCTGGGCTTTAGGCCACTGCGGGGCCCCCCAACAACCTCTGATTGTCCACTTCACCGAAGCCGGAGTGCCAGTCACTTTTTCAAGGGGG
>NW_027923798.1:0-226 GCF_054177405.1 Leptonychotes weddellii
GAAAACAGTGAATATAGGGGCAAACATACCCAATCAGGAGCCGGTGATGAAGATTTCGCCCATAAGTTATGTCAAACTTGGGAAGAGCTAGCCGTTTCAGCTACAACAATGGGGGTCGAGGTAGTATTGCTTAGGACGGGAGTAGTCATTCATCCAAGTGGCGGTATGCTAAACCGATTACTGCCTGCTTTTAAAATGGGTGCTGGAGGTCAGTTAGGAGATGGGC
>NW_027923799.1:0-226 GCF_054177405.1 Leptonychotes weddellii
TATCTCGCTCAGGGATGGTGTGTTTCTCTCCCACTTAAAATGCCCTGGGACATTTGGAGCATTCATAAAACATGTGAAAGACAAAATTATTGTTGGGAAAGACGATTAAACGGATACTTTATTACTAATGAGAAACTGGATCCACTTCCAGGGCAATCTGTCTCTCCCACGTGGAGCGCCGTCATCCTGCCTCAGAGTGGGGGGCGCATGGAGCTGGATCCAAAGA
>NW_027923800.1:0-226 GCF_054177405.1 Leptonychotes weddellii
TTAACATAACATAATAAAATAAAATTTAAAAAAAGAAAAAATTAATCTAATTCATAGCAGTTAATATTTCATAAATATATATTAAATTATAATATTCATTAATTTAATATCAATTTATTTCATTGACATTGAGTTTTTAAAGAGGCTGAATTTTTTTATTTAGCTTGGAATTGGTTGTATAGATATGTATATCTCTTTTTAGGCCCATTGAAAAATATCATTAAAA
>NW_027923801.1:0-226 GCF_054177405.1 Leptonychotes weddellii
AGTAATTATGGGTATAGGAAAGTCTCTCTGATGAATGCTAAAATTACTGTGCAAAACTTTAAGGAGAAATAACATATTTGCAAAACCTCAAAGTAATTTCTTCAAAATAGTGATTAATTGCAGTGCCAGTTTTCTCATATATCTACAAATTACTTGATATTTTTCTCTCTATGAGGTGGAGATTTACTCCCCTCCCCTTGAGAATGGGCTGGATGTAGTGACTTGC
>NW_027923802.1:0-226 GCF_054177405.1 Leptonychotes weddellii
AAGTGGTATCACATATATATATAACATATATAATGGAATATTACTCATCCATTAAAAAAGGATGAGATTTTGCTTTTTACAACAACATGGATGAACCCAGAGGATATAGTGCTAAGTGAAATGAGCCAGACAGAGACAAATACCATATGGTTTCACTCATATGTGGAATTTAAAAAATAAAACAAATGCACAAACAAGGAAAAAAAAAGGGAAAAAAACCAGATTC
>NW_027923803.1:0-226 GCF_054177405.1 Leptonychotes weddellii
TAAATAAAAGCAATAAAATGTTATCAGTGCTATGTCAAAAGCCTGTACAAAGTAAAGAAGGGGCAGAATGGTCACTTGCACCTGAGGAAGAGAAATTAGGAAATGCTTTAATAGAATGGGCAACACATGAGCTGATCCTTAAACTATAAGTCAGTTTTGCCAGAAAGAGTAGGATGGGCATTCCTGATAGAGAAAAAATAATAATAAAAGGCACCAAAATGAGAAA
>NW_027923804.1:0-1358 GCF_054177405.1 Leptonychotes weddellii
CCTCCCCATCCTGAGATACCATGTCCCCTCCTATGTCATCAGACACCGTGTCCCCTCCCCATCCTGAGACACCGCATCCCCTCCTATGTCATCAGACACCGGGTCCCCTCCTATGTCCTCAGACACCACGTCCCCTCTCCATCCTGAGACACTGCATCTCCTCCTATGTCATCAGACACTGTGTCCCCTCCCCATCCTGAGACACTGGGTCCCCTCCTATGTCCTCAGACACCTCATCCCCTCCCCATCCTGAGATACCATGTCCCCTCCTATGTCATCAGACACTGTGTCCCCTCCCCATCCTGAGACACCGGGTCCCCTCCTATGTTCTCAGACACCACGTCCCCTCCCCATCCTGAGACACTGGGTCCCCTCCTATGTCATCAGACACCATGTCCCCTCCCCATCCTGAGACACCATGTCCCCTCCTATGTCATCAGAGACCATGTCCCCTCCCCATCCTGAGACACTGGGTCCTCTCCTATGTTCTCAGACGCTGTGTCCCCTCCTGTGTCCTTTGACACTGCATCCCCGCCCCATCCTGAGCACATTCCTCTGTCCAGAGACACAGTGTCCCATCCCCATCCTCAGACACGGCGTCCTGTGCTCTGTCCTGAGACACGGTGCACCCTCCTCACCCTCCCCGGGACACAGAGCTTCCCATGCAGGGTGCAGCCCCGTCATGGCCTCCTTTGGTTTTAGGCACAGGGAGCACCCTCGGGGGGCCAAGATGTCAGTGGGCCCGGCACCCGCCGGCGAGGGCGGCCACCACGGAAGCACCGCAAGAGGAAGGTGGCCTTCACCACAGAGGTGACCCTCTTTGAGATGGTCGCCCTGGGGAAGAACTCGGTGCAGGTACTGCCTGCTGTGGGGTGCGTGCGGTGGGGCGGGTGCGGGGGTGCAGCAGACGTGGGGGCCCGTCTGGCGTTTGTCGCTTCTCGCGCCACCTGGAGGCCGGGTGTCCTTGCAGAGTCACGGCCGCACCCACTGCAGCCTGTGCTGCCCGGCCCGCTCAGTGGTCATGTGTGCCCGTCACACATGCTCAGCGCTGCCCATCACTCGCACCTGATCACACATGTACACACACGTGCTCACCACTGCCTGTCACATGCACCTGATCACACATATACACACACGTGCTCACCGCTGCCTGTCACATGCACCTGATCACACACATGCTCACTGCTGCCTGTCACACGCACCTCATCACACACACTCATGAGTGCTCACCGCAGCCTGACACGCACCTGATCACACACACACACATACACGAGTGCTCATCGCTGCCTGTCACATGCACCTGATCACACAGATACACACACGTGCTCACCGCTGCCTGTCACATCACCTGATCACAC
>NW_027923805.1:0-226 GCF_054177405.1 Leptonychotes weddellii
ACTAATTTTTTTTTTTTATTCTTATGCTAATCCCCATACATTACATCATTAGTTTTAGATGAAGTGTTCCATGATTCATTGTTTGTGCATAACACCCAGTGCTCCATGCAGAATGTGCCCTCCTCAATACCCACCACCAGGCTAACCCATCCTCCCACCCTCCTCCCCTCTAGAACCCTGTTTGTTTTTCAGAGTCCATTGTCTCTCATGGTTCGTCTACCCCTCC
>NW_027923806.1:0-226 GCF_054177405.1 Leptonychotes weddellii
ATACGCTGCAGTGAGGGGATCCCCTGGGTGGCACTGGGAGAGAAAGCTCCCCTTCCTGGAGTACATTTGGAAGAGAGTTTTTGCCTCTCCAAGGACAAAGGGCCCACTAGGAGTCTTCGAGTAGCTCTTCAGCAGCAGGGGACAGAGGCGCACACAGAGGGCAGATAACCTGGTGGCAGCTTTTTGCTGTGCATCAGCACAGACTCCAGCCACCATGCACATACCG
>NW_027923807.1:0-226 GCF_054177405.1 Leptonychotes weddellii
CACCAATTTACATTCCCACCAACAACGCACAAGGGGTCTCTTTTCTTTACATCTCACCAATACAGGTTACCTCTTGTGTTTTTGAGAATAGCCATTCTACCAGATGTGAGGTGATATCTCCTGATTTTTAAGAAGAGCATTTGAACCCAAACCAGGAGACCTGGTCCAGATTACCTCACTAACCAGCTGCATGACTTGAACAAACTATATAACCTCTCTGTGTGTC
>NW_027923808.1:0-226 GCF_054177405.1 Leptonychotes weddellii
AAAGCAATATGAAACACCACCATGGTAAAATACTGAATGGGCTAAGGGAAAAAAGACCTCAATATTGAACAGATGAACATAATTTAATTAACATCCACAACCAATTATACAGCAATAAATGCCTTAAACTAGACTAGCCTGGAAGCCTCATCCTCCTGATTCCTTTTCAGAACATCCCTAGGGTTACTCAAAGCCATGGCCAAATGCCCTAAATATTCATCAAAGG
>NW_027923809.1:0-226 GCF_054177405.1 Leptonychotes weddellii
TAATAAATGTTCTCTTCTCAAATTCAAGTTGAAAAAAAAGGAATTCACAGGTGGAAATGGGTTCTCTCACTTTTTATTTCTCGACTTACTTAGACAACACATTCGCTTTATCAAAGACTCTTGGCATTAAGTTTGAAGTTTCAAAAGCGTCGGAACTCATTTTTTGAGGTGATGTTGGAAAACAACATCATGTCATTTTAAAAGAACTTTTTTCCTTGCTCCACAA
>NW_027923810.1:0-226 GCF_054177405.1 Leptonychotes weddellii
AAGAAGAAGAAGGTAGCGGGAGGGGAAGAATGAAGCGGGGGAAATCGGAGGGGTGGACGAACCATGAGAGACGATGGACTCTGAAAAACAAACTGAGGGTTCTAGAGGGGAGGGGGGTGGGAGGATGGGTTGGCCTGGTGGTGGGTATTGAGGAGGGCACGTTCTGCATGGAGCACTGGGTGTTGTGCACGAACAATGAATCATGGAACACTTCATCTAGAACTAA
>NW_027923811.1:0-226 GCF_054177405.1 Leptonychotes weddellii
CCTGGTGATGGGTATTGAGGAGGGCACGTTCTGCATGGAGCACTGGGTGTTATGCACAAACAATGAATCATGGAACACTACATCTAAAACTAATGATGTAATGTATGGGGATAATATAAGAATAAAAAAATTTTAAAAAAAGTGATTTTTACTCCCTAAAATTTGTTAAACTCAATTTTAGCTTTCAGAATAAAAAATTAACTTTGAAAACAATCAATGTAGATTC
>NW_027923812.1:0-226 GCF_054177405.1 Leptonychotes weddellii
TCTGTGCTCAGTGCAGGGTCTGCTTGAGATTCTCTCTCCCTCTCCCTCTGCCCCTTGTGCTCTCTCTCGCTCACTCGCTCACTCTCTTTCTCTGAAATAAATAAATAAATAAATAAATCTTTTGAAAAAAGAAATTCTAATTGTATATGGAGATAAAAACTTTGACCTCATAATCTAGAAATTGATGAGACCACAAAAGATCCTCTAATCAATTCTTCTGCTCTCA
>NW_027923813.1:0-226 GCF_054177405.1 Leptonychotes weddellii
CTCAAATAAATAAATAAAATTAAAAAAAACAACAACAAAGTGCATGTTATCTCCCATCTTTTCAGAATAAATTTACATAAGAACACGACTCAAATGATATAATCAAATTTGTTAAGAAACATGGTCAAAATTCTACATCGTTCTTCCCACAACTTTCCAAGTACACATCAACAGAGGAGTCCAGGAAGCTTCTGTTCATAAAAAAAACATAAAACAAAAATTCAAA
>NW_027923814.1:0-226 GCF_054177405.1 Leptonychotes weddellii
ACATGATTCAGTTGCACATTGGCTTGACAGTATATGCCAGAGGAGAGTCTTCTGCTTTGCAGGTCAAAAGAATGTTTGCGCCCTAACCGCTATGGACTTGCATGACCAGAGCTGAGAAGTTGGCTGGATTACCTTCCACTCTTGAACAAGAAAGGTCTTCAACTGCTGGGACTGTGTAAGGGATAGCTCTACCTGTAGAAAGAAAAACAGAAGACTTATCCATTAA
>NW_027923815.1:0-1358 GCF_054177405.1 Leptonychotes weddellii
TTGTTCTGTTTTTGTTTGTTTTTATCTTTTTCTTTTTCTTTTTTCTTTCTTTCCCTCTCTTTTCCCCCAGTTTCAGGTCTTTTCTGATTTGTTTAGAGAATATTTTCTGGGGACATTGTTACCCTGTTAGCATTTTGTTCTCTCATTCATCTATTCTCCTCTGGACAAAATGACAAGATGGAAAAAATCATCTCGACAAAAAGAACAAGTGGTAGTACCGACTGCCAGGGACCTACTCAATATGGACATTAGTACGATGTCAGATCTAGAGTTCAGAATCATCACTTTAAAGAACTAGCTGGGCTTGAAAAAAGCATGGAAGTTATTAGAGAAACCCTTTCTGGAGAAGTAAAAGAACTAAAATCTAACCAAGTCAAAATCAAAAAGGCTATTAATGAGGTGCAATAAAAAATGAGGGCACTAACTGCTGGGATAAATGAGACAGAAGAGAGAATCGGTGATATAGAAGACAAAATGATGGAAAAAAAAGAAGCTGAAAAAAAGAGAGATAAACAACTACTGGACCACGAGGGCAGAATTCGAGAGATAAGTGATACCATAAGGCGAAACAACATTAGAATAATTGGGATCCCAGAAGAAGAAGAAAGAGAGAGGGGGCAGAAGGTATATTGGAGCAAATTATAGCAGAGAACTTCCCTAATTTGGGGAAGGAAACAGGCATCAAAATCCCAGAAGCACAGAGAACCCCTCTCAAAATCAATAAAAATAGGTCAACACCCCTACATCTAATAATAAAACTTACAAGTCTCAGAGACAAAGAGAAAATCCTGAAAGCAGCTCGGGAGAAGAGATATGTAACCTACAATGGTAGAAACATTAGATTAGCAACAGGCCTATCCACAGAGACCTGGCAGGCCAGAAAGGACTGGCGTGATATATTCAGACACTAAATGAGAAAAATATGCGGCCAAGAATACTATATCCAGCTAGGCTGTCATTGAAAATAGAAGGAGAGATAAAAAGCTTCCAGGACAAACAAAAACTAAAGGAATTTGCAAACACGAAACCAGCCCTACAAGAAATATTGAAAGGAGTCCTCTAAGTAAAGAGAGAGCCCAAAAGAAACATAGACCAGAAAGGAACACAGACAATATACAGTAACAGTCACCTTACAGGCAATACAATGGCACTAAATTCCTATCTTTCAATAGTTACCCTGAATGTAAATGGGCTCAATGCCCCAATCAAAAGACACAGGCTATCAGATTGGATTAAAAAGCAAGACCCATCAATATGCTGTCTGCAAGAGAATCATTTTAGACCCAAAGACACCCCCAAGTTGAAAGTGAGGGGGTGGAAAACCATTTACCATGCTAATGGACACCAAAAGAAATCTG
>NW_027923816.1:0-226 GCF_054177405.1 Leptonychotes weddellii
ATCTCATATCCTATAACCTTGCTGAAATCATTTATTAGTTTTAAGCTTTTGTAGATTCTTTTAGATTTGCTGTGTAAATAATCATGTCACCTGCGAATAGAGACTTTTATTTCCTCCTTTCCCATCTGTCAGACTTTTGTTTCCTTTTCTTGCTTTATTGCTCTGGCTAAAACATCTAGCAGTATGTTGAGTAAGAGTGGTAAGAGTGAATATTTTTTCCTTGTTC
>NW_027923817.1:0-226 GCF_054177405.1 Leptonychotes weddellii
GCCCACCCCACAACCTGCTGCATCTCAGTAAAGTCAACTACTTTAAGAAAGAAGGTCAATGAGACCAAGCTCCTAAACTTTGTTTACCAGATCTGATTCATGTGAACTTCCCAAAAGATTAATTACCTACTTTTTTTTTAAATTTTTTATTCTTATATTATCCCCATACATTACATCATTAGTTTTAGATGTAGTGTTCCATGATTCATTGTTTGTGCATAACACC
>NW_027923818.1:0-226 GCF_054177405.1 Leptonychotes weddellii
GTATATAAAGTTTTGAATCTTTGAGTTTCCTTTGTGACAAAAACCTTTTGATTCTCAAACCTATCGGGACCATAATACCCTTTTTATTTATTTATTTATTTATTTATTTTTATTTTATTTTATTTATTTATTTTTTCCAATTTTTTTTATTCTTATGTTAATCCCCATACATTACATCATTAGTTTTAGATAAAGTGTTCCATGATTCATTGTTTGTGCATAACAC
>NW_027923819.1:0-226 GCF_054177405.1 Leptonychotes weddellii
ATACAAAATACCTTTATTAAGATAAAAGTAGGGCGCCTGGGTGGCTCAGTTGGTTAAGCGACTGCCTTCGGCTCAGGTCATGATCCTGGAGTCCCGGGATCGAGTCCCGCATCGGGCTCCCTGCTCGGCAGGGAGTCTGCTTCTCCCTCTGACCCTCCTCCCTCTCATGCTCTCTGTCTCTCATTCTCTCTCTCTCAAATAAATAAATAAAATCTTTAAAAAAAAA
>NW_027923820.1:0-226 GCF_054177405.1 Leptonychotes weddellii
GTCTTTTTTGGGCCCTTTCCTGGACATGCATGGTCCCTTTCTAATTTTCCCCCCATATGCAGTTGTTTTTAATATCTGGCTCCCAAAAAATGAAAAAGAAAAAGTGAAGTAGTGGGAGGGGAGCTGGCCCTTTAATTCCCCTGGGAGTCTGTTCAGCTGGAGGGAGAGGGTCTTACAACACTGGAGAGAGGGGCGACAATGATGACTGCCTGCCTATTTGTCTGTA
>NW_027923821.1:0-226 GCF_054177405.1 Leptonychotes weddellii
TAAAATGGAAGTCAGATTTTGTCTCTTCTCTGCTGCTAACCCTGCTATGGATCCTCATCTCACTCAGTGGGAAAGCTGAAGTTCTAAGGTCCAGCATGATCACCTCCCCTGGTTACCTCTCTCACCTGCCTGCTACTTTCCCATTGCTTGTACCACTCCAGTCATGCTGGTCTTCTTCCTGCTCCTAGAGTCTCTAGTCATGACCTTGCCTCAGGGCCTTTGCATA
>NW_027923822.1:0-226 GCF_054177405.1 Leptonychotes weddellii
GTCAGAGGGAGAAGCAGGCTCCCTGCTGAGCAGGGAGCCCGATGCGGGACTCGATCCCGGGACTCCAGGATCATGACCTGAGCCGAAGGCAGTCGCTTAACCAACTGAGCCACCCAGGCGCCCATCTATTGTCAATTTCTTAGTGAGCCCTCCTACCATCTCACTGGTGAAAATCACTTAATATGTTGGCTCTTATATGTCCTACTGAATAGATGCCTATAAAACA
>NW_027923823.1:0-226 GCF_054177405.1 Leptonychotes weddellii
GAGGAGGTCAGCCGGGGAACCAGGTGTGACGCTGACACCTTGCCTGGGACCTGCAGCTGTCAAGTTCCAGATAATTCTCTTTCCTTCCTAGTTCATGTCCTGAGCCCCTTGTCAATGGCGCTGAGTTGTGTGCTTCACACATAACAAGAGGTGGCTCTGCCGTCCAGTCACCAGATCTGTCAGCCCTGGGGTCTGTCCGTGCACGTCTGCACACGTCTGAGGACAC
>NW_027923824.1:0-226 GCF_054177405.1 Leptonychotes weddellii
CTAAAAAATAAAGAGCTATGCATAGCCTCTTTATACAGAAGTCACCGAGGGCCACATAACCATCCCACTAAATCCAAACTAAATGTACTCCCAACTGAATTTTGCCTTGGCCTAATCCCCGGAATGGTGTTGGCTCTCCAAGGCTTCCCGACTGGAGGGGGAGCGAGCCCAGAGGTGGGGAGGTGGTCTAGAGGGAGGGGCTGGTCTTCACCCATTGCCGTTAATA
>NW_027923825.1:0-1358 GCF_054177405.1 Leptonychotes weddellii
CCTCGGATTCACTTCTCCGCACGTCCTACCTTCCAGAAAGTGGTCGCTTTTCTGTTCAGAGAGTTGTTGCTATTCCTTTCTTCGATCTCCTGTTGAGTTTGTAGGTGTTCAGAATGGTTTGATCCCTATCCAGCTGAATTCCTGAGAGGAGACGAAATCCAGGTCTCCTACTCCTCCGCCATCTTGCTCCGCCCCCCTTGAAGGACATTTCTAATTGACATGGAATTCTAGCTTGACAGGGAATCTTCTACCCCTGCCCTCATTATTAAAAGATTTTACTGTCGGGATGCCTGGGTGGCTCAGTTGGTTAAGCTTCTGCTTTTGGCTCAGGTCATAATCCCAGGGTTCTGGGACAGAGGCCCCCAGAGGGCTCCCTGCTCTGTGGCAAGTCAGCTTCTCCCTCTGCCTCTCCCCACACTCATGCTCCTGCTCCCCTACACTCTCAAATAAATAAATAAAATCTTAAAAAAAAAAAAAGATTTCACTGTCTTCTGACCTCTATTCTTTCTGGCAAGAAATTAGCCATCATTTCAGGAACCGAGGAAAGATGGCGGAGGAGTCGGGGACCCTATTTCAACTGGTCCTGGGAATTGAGCTGGATATCTACCAGACCACTCTGAGCACCCATGAAACCAGCCTGAGATGTAAGAAGATCGGGACCTCTACAAACAGAAAATTATAGGCAGTTGGTTTCGAGGTACGAAGCCAGGAGCTGTGATTCTGAGGGCAGATATCGGAGGATAAACGGCAGCAGGAGGGTGCCTGGCCGTGGGGATCCTACACCACTGGTGAAGGACAGCCTCGCTTGCTGCAGTCGGGGCACAGACTCGCACACCGGTAGCAGCAGGGAAAGGACTTCAGAACAGTCCCTGGGGCGGAAACACTGAGCGGCGGGGTCACACGCGCGCGAACTGGGAGCGGCTGGAGGTTTTAGAAGCACAAAGGGCAGAGACATGCCCCGACGTGGAGGCAGGACTGGGAGCGCTGTGGAGGGGCGCACAACGCAGGATGCCGCAGTTTATACCAGCACGGACAGAAACGGAGATGGTGTGACCTGGAGAGCTCACTGAAGAACAGACTGCAGTCTCTCTGCTCTGAGGCAGAGGGTTGGAAACGATCTCTTCTGCTCTGACTCATGGAAGAGAAGTGGAAAGCCACCAGGGAAAGCCACCAGAGAACAAAAGCCCCCAAAACTGATTCTCACTGAGCCCATCTCCTGCCAAAGGGATGCAGTGCAACTCCGCCCATACAGGGTTAACTGAGTAACAGCGAGGCAGGACCCTCCCACAGAAGACAGGCTGGGAAAACAAGAGGCCAGAAACCCTAAGGTCCCAAGAAAACAGGTGCATCTTGCTTGG
>NW_027923826.1:0-226 GCF_054177405.1 Leptonychotes weddellii
ACTCAAATCAAGCCTTTATTTATTTTCTCTTATGTCATACAGAAGTTTAATGTAGTCAAACTTCTTTCCCTCAAGTTTTGAGTCTTTGTGTTTTTTTTAAATTATTATGTTATGTTAATCACCATACATCATTAGTTTTTGATGTAGTGTTCCATGATTCATTGTTTGCATATAGCACCCAGTGCTCCATGCAGTATGTGCCCTCTTTAATACCCATCACCAGGCT
>NW_027923827.1:0-226 GCF_054177405.1 Leptonychotes weddellii
GAGAGAGACATGCCTTGAAAAGATTTTGGGTGTGGCTCTTGGCACTTGGATTTAACTTGAATTAAGTACATAGAAAACTTTTGAGAGACCTCTACTGGCAAAAGTGCCCAGATTGAAAGATACTGAGACTGTTACAGATATAAAAAGACCCCTTGCTTCCCAGCTTTATATAGTCAGGAATTGAGCTAAAATAAAACCAAATCAACCAACTCACTCCCCACCAAAA
>NW_027923828.1:0-226 GCF_054177405.1 Leptonychotes weddellii
GACAAAGGAAATGACTGGTTGATCCATGATGTTTTTAAACCATGGTATGTGGCTCAAATTTTTCAAAAAGTCTAAGATAATTACAGCTATATGACCCATTGGTGAAATCTCATTTTGTCTCCTTGTGGTCTTCAGTAGCTTCAACCAAGTGCACTTAAGGTGCCTTTCCCCCATTATTATTGAATTTTATACTAGTTCAATCCCAATCTGGCACCAGATTTGTACA
>NW_027923829.1:0-226 GCF_054177405.1 Leptonychotes weddellii
GCCTGGTGGTGGGTATTGAGGAGGGCGCGTTCTGCATGGAGCACTGGGTGTTATGCACAAACAATGAATCATGGAACACTTCATCTAGAACTAATGATGTAATGTATGGGGATTAACATAAGAATAAAAAAAAAAGTGTACAGTTCAGTGGATTTTAGTAAATTCACAGAGTTGTATGACCACCACCACTACCTAATTCCAAAACATTATCATCACCCCCAAAAGA
>NW_027923830.1:0-226 GCF_054177405.1 Leptonychotes weddellii
AGACACTTTGGAAAATAGTGTGGAGGTTCCTCAAAAAGTTAAAAATAGAGCTACCCTATGACCCAGCAATTGCACTGCTAGGTATTTACCCCAAAGATACAGATGTAGTGAAAAGAAGGGGCACATGCACCCCAAAGTTCATAGCAGCAATGTCCACAATAGCCAAACTGTGGAAAGAGCTGAGATGCCCTTCAACAGACGAATGGATAAAGAAGATGTGGCCCCT
>NW_027923831.1:0-226 GCF_054177405.1 Leptonychotes weddellii
TCTGCACACAAGTGAGAAAGTTCCCTGAGGAAAAACTATTATACAAATACGATGATGATGGTGACATGCCAATGCTAGATCACATGCAGTTAAGGGTTTTTGCATTTACCACCATAAAATTGCACCTGAATCACCTGAATTAGGCAATATTGAGAACAGGACTAAGACTTGATAGATAAGAAAGTGGCTGCTAGCCAATATAAAAGAAGAGGCTTACAAGTACACA
>NW_027923832.1:0-226 GCF_054177405.1 Leptonychotes weddellii
AAGTAAGAAACAAGCTCTAATCTGCTCTGCATCCAAATTTTATGGATATTTTAAACAGCCTTATTTTAAACCCTTATTTATCCATGGTTTGTGACCCAGAATGGAGGGCTGGAACACATGTATTTACTGTTTCACCTGCTCCCTCACTCCCATGGCTATCCTATCCAGAACCTGCTAGATTGGCTTTCATCTTCCACTTCCTGTCAGGTGGGGAGATAAAAACTTG
>NW_027923833.1:0-226 GCF_054177405.1 Leptonychotes weddellii
AGTTGGGATTCATTCACTTGTTCTTTCTTTTTTTTTTTTTTTTAAAGGTTTTATTTATTTGACAGAGAGAAACATAGCTAGAGAGGAAACACAAGCAGGGGGAGTGGGAGAGGGAGAAGCAGGCTCCCCGCGGAGCAGGGAGCCTGATGCGGGGCTCGATCCCAGGACCCTGGGACCAGGACCTGAGCCGAAGGCAGATGCTTAATGACTGAGCCACCCAGGCGCC
>NW_027923834.1:0-226 GCF_054177405.1 Leptonychotes weddellii
ATCTTGGCTCTTTCCACAGTTTGGCTATTGTGGACATTGCTGCTATAAACATCGGGGTGCACGTACCCTTTCGGATCCCTACTTTTGTATCTTTGGGGTAAATACCCAGTAGTGCAATTGCTGGATCATATGGTACTTTAGCTTTATTTCTTACCCCTGCTCAATCTCTTGTACTTCATGCTTCTACAAAGCCAACATCATTCGTGAAATACATTACGCTATTCCA
>NW_027923835.1:0-226 GCF_054177405.1 Leptonychotes weddellii
AGGCCACGTGTTCACGCCTCTGCCCCTGCCCCCGCCAGGTGCACCTGATGAAGCCAGATGCGGTCCCCAAGGCGTGCTGCGCCCCCACCAAGCTGAGCGCCACCTCCGTGCTCTACTACGACAGCAGCAACAACGTCATCCTGCGCAAGCACCGCAACATGGTGGTCAGGGCCTGCGGCTGCCACTGAGGCCCTGCCCCCGTCGCTGCTCCCCCGCCCCACCCCGG
>NW_027923836.1:0-1358 GCF_054177405.1 Leptonychotes weddellii
TATATCCTGCCACTTTACTGAATTCTGGTATGAGTTCTAGCAGTTTTGGGGTGGAGTCTTTGGGGTTTTCCACATAAAATATCATATCATCTGCAAAGAGTGAGAGTTTGACTTCTTTGCCGATTCAGATGCCTTTTATTTCTTTTTGTTGTCTGATTGCTGAGGCTAGGACTTCTAGTACTATGTTGAATAGCAGGGGTGATAGTGGACATCCCTGCTGTGTTCCTGACTTTAGGTGAAAAGCTCTGAGTTTTTCCCCATTGAGAATGATATTTGCTGTGGGTTTTTCATAGACGGCTTTTATGATATTGAAGTGTGTACCCTCTATCCCTACACTGTGGAGAGTTTTAATCAAGAAAGGATGCTGTACTTTGTCAAATGCTTTTTCTGCATCTATTGAGAGCATCATATGGTTCTTGTCCTTTCTTTTATTAATGTAGTGTATCACATTGATTGATTTGTGGACGTTGAACTAACCTTGCAGCCCAGGAATAAATCCCACTTGGTCGTGGTGAATAACCCTTTTAATGTACTGTTGGATCCTGTTGGCTAGTATTTTGGTGAGAATTTTGGCATCCATGTTCATCAGGGATATTGGTCTGTAGTTCTTTTTGGTGGGGTCTTTGTCTGGTTTTGGGATCAAGGTAATGCTGGCCTCATAAAATGAGTTTGAAGTTTTCCTTCCATTTCTATTTTTTGGAACAGTTTCAGAAAAATAGGTATTCTTTTTTTTTTTTTCTTTTTAAAGATTTTATTTATTTGACAGAGACACAGAGAGGGAACACAAGCAGGGGGAGAGGGAGAGGGAGAAGCAGGCTTCCCGCGGAGCAGGGAGCCTGATGCGGGGCTCGATGCCAGGACCTTGGGATCATGACCTGAGCCGAAGGCAGATGCTCAACGATGGAGCCACCCAGGCACCCCTTCTTTAAATGTTTGGTAGAATTCCCCTGGGAAGCCATCTGGCCCTGGGCTCTTGTTTGTTGGGAGATTTTTGATTACTGCTTCAATTTCCTTAGTGGTTATGGGTCTGTTCAGGCTTCCTATTTCTTCCTGTTCAGTTTTGGTAGTTTATGTCTCTAGGAATGCATCCATTTCTTCCAGATTATCTAATTTCCTGGCATATAGTTGCTCAAATATGTTCTTATAATTGTTTGTCTTTCATTGGTGTTGGTTGTGATCTCTCCTCTTTCATCCATGATTTTATTTATTTGGGTCCTTTCTCTTTTCTTTTTGATAAGTCTGGCCAGGGGTTTATCAATCTTGTTAATTCTTTCAAAGAACCAGCTCCTAGTTTCGTTGATCTGTTCTACTGTTCTTTTGGTTTCTATTTCATTGACTTCTGCTCTGATCTTTATTAT
>NW_027923837.1:0-226 GCF_054177405.1 Leptonychotes weddellii
GGCAATGAAAATAATGCCATATACTCGTATGAAAACATACTAGAAGAGGCACATGCTTCTTCCAAAACAGCAATATCTTATAGAAAGGCACAGTGCCCACAACTAAAGTTGACCTGTTCCTAGAAACATTTCAATCTAAGAGCCCCATGTCATGAGTAAGCAGGGAATCCTAATGAAGACTCAAAATAGGGATACAAGTATTCCTGGAAGACATCTGAAATAATTA
>NW_027923838.1:0-226 GCF_054177405.1 Leptonychotes weddellii
ACTGGAGAGCCTAGGACAACAGAGTCGCTCTGTTCCTGCGCTCGACCCTAAAATCCTAGACGAGATCATAGAACTAGAGTGTGAGGTGTTTCAACTCCAGGAGTTAAAGGATGATCTCGAGGAGGAAATCAGAGAGCAACAGAAGATCATTCACAACCAGCAGCAGGGGAAGATAGGACTGCTTCATTCTTTACAAGAGCAGAAGCAGAAAGTGGAGCAGCTCCAA
>NW_027923839.1:0-226 GCF_054177405.1 Leptonychotes weddellii
CTTACAATAAGAGTACATTTACTTACTCTTTATTAAAACAAAAACTTCTCTGCAAAAGACAACGTCAAGAGAATGAGAAGACAAGTCACAGACTGGAAAGAAATAGTTGTTAACAACATATCTCATAGGGGATTATTATCCAAAATAAACAAAGAGCACTTAAAACTCAATAATAAAAAAAACCAAACAACCCAATTTGGAAATGGGGGAAAGGCCTGAACAGACA
>NW_027923840.1:0-226 GCF_054177405.1 Leptonychotes weddellii
ACATCTTTGAACTGCCAGTACATTCTGTGTAATTCATCTCCTCCATTGCCCCAATTTTGAGATTCCAGTGACTACTCCATGTTCTTTGAGGTATTTTTTTTTTTTAAAGATTTTATTTATTTATTTGAGACAGAGAGAATGAGAGACAGAGAGCATGAGAGGGAGGAGGGTCAGAGGGAGAAGCAGACTCCCTGCCGAGTAGGGAGCCCGATGCGGGACTCGATCC
>NW_027923841.1:0-226 GCF_054177405.1 Leptonychotes weddellii
CTGAGCCTCAATTTTATTACCTCTAAGATGGTGGTAAGAGCAGTATCGGGGTTGTTGGGAGAATTATGTGTGATGTACTGGGTTGAACAGTGTCTCCTACAAATTCATGGCCCTTTGGAACCGTGAATGTGACCTTCTTTAAAGAAATAGGGTCTTTGCAGAGGTAATCAAGTTAAGATGAGATCATACTAGATTAGAACGGGTCCTAATCCAATATGACTGATGC
>NW_027923842.1:0-226 GCF_054177405.1 Leptonychotes weddellii
ACCTTGGCTTATTATTATTATTTGTGTCTATCTCAACTAGACAAAAAGTTATTTGCTAACAGGTACTCTGCCTATGGTTGATTGTAGGAGACCTCAATACTCCACTCTCTGCAATGGACAGATCATCTAAGCAGAAAATCAACAAGGAAACAAGAGCTTTGAATGATACATTGGACCAGATGGACCTCATAGATATTTACAGAACATTTCACCCTAAAACAACAGA
>NW_027923843.1:0-226 GCF_054177405.1 Leptonychotes weddellii
TAGTTCTGCTGAGAAATCTGCTCATACCCTAACAGGAGTTTCTCTGTAGGTTACAGGCTTTTTCCCCTGGCTGCTTTTAGGATTCTCTCTTTATCTTTGATTTTTAACAGTTTTATTATAATGTGTCTTAGAGAAGGTCTTTTTGCTTTAAGATCCTAGGGTGACCTGTTAGCTTCATGAACTTGGATGTCCAAATCTCGCCCCATCTTTGGGAAGTTCTTGACCA
>NW_027923844.1:0-226 GCF_054177405.1 Leptonychotes weddellii
CACAGCATTTTACGGATAGGGAAACAGAGGTTGCCTTACTTACTCAAGGTTATCCCGCGCCTGTGCAGGAACAGTTAAAAAGTCCATGCTGGAGATCTTGCCATTTGCAACGACGTGGATGGAACTGGAGGGTATTATGTTGAGTGAAATAAGTCAAACAGAGAAAGACATGTATCATATGACCTCACTGATATGAGGAATTCTTAATCTTAGGAAACAAACTGAG
>NW_027923845.1:0-226 GCF_054177405.1 Leptonychotes weddellii
CAACTGAGCCACCCAGGTGCCCCTTACATGCTGTTTATAAGAAACAAACTTGAAATTTAATGATAGAGTACGTTAAAAGGATGGAAAAAGACATACCACACAAACACTAATTTTTTTAAGCTGGCTTGGCTATATTTAGATTTGATTCACTTCGATTAATATCAAAGTAGTCTAAAGAACCGTGAAAATGAAAAAAAAAGAACTGTGAAAATGATTAAGGATAAAG
>NW_027923846.1:0-226 GCF_054177405.1 Leptonychotes weddellii
GAGATGGAAGTGTATTTTGAGCATTAAGACAGCTCTGAGATAATCCAGAAGAAAAGCTTGGCACGTGCCTGGCACACAGTAAGCTCTCTATAAAGACTTGAAATTGTT
This sequence comes from Leptonychotes weddellii, assembly GCF_054177405.1. NCBI lineage: Eukaryota > Metazoa > Chordata > Mammalia > Carnivora > Phocidae > Leptonychotes > Leptonychotes weddellii. Next base: position 109 of record NW_027923846.1, read on the forward strand.
ATCTCGAGAGGTTTGGAGCTGTGAATCCAGCACACCAGTCAGGGGAGACACGGTTTGGGTTTTTGGCCGGTAGGCCGCCATCCTCTGGCTCCGCCGCGCTGCCCTCCGCCCTCCTCGC
>NW_027923847.1:0-1358 GCF_054177405.1 Leptonychotes weddellii
AGAGTTGTTGCTATTCCTTTCTTCGGTCTCCTGTTGAGTTTGTAGGTGTTCAGAATGGTTTGATCCCTATCCAGCTGAATTCCTGAGAGGAGACGAAATCCAGGTCTCCTACTCCTCCGCCATCTTGCTCCGCCCCCTCTGTTTGCTCTAATTTTTGATATCCATTTCTTTTGGAAATATGTAAATGGTAAAACTTTAAAAAAATTTTAAGATAGATGAATCTTACTAAAAAGATGGCCATAGAGTTTGGAAAAACTAATATATTTTAAATAGATTGATCTCCCATGATTTCTTATTCTTAGGAAAATGTGCAAGTTTATTCCATGAAAATTAACAAATCTAAAACAAACTATGACAGATGAATGTGTAATGATTGATGCAAATGTTTCTTTAATGCATATTGTTCATTGTAATTTAGCACAGCTTACTGAACTGTGAATTACTAGTGAAGAACAACACAAGACATGTTATAACAATAAACTACTTACTATGGACATTTCCTATGTTTCCTGACTTTCTGGCCACGCTGAGCAACTTTAATTCAAAAGACTAAAGAATAATCACTTATTTTAACACTGTTAAAATAGTCAATTTGAAAAAGATATTTTCCTGTATAAACTTTTCCTAATTGAACTCACTTTGTTCTGATCAATAAATTTATCTTCATAATTTGTACTATAAAAAATGATCTGATGGAATATTAGATGACATCCATGACCATATTCCATCACTTTATGATACAATGATATCATAAAGGAATAAAGTTGAAAATTTAATAGTTATAGATTGTTTAATTATAAAGAAAAAGTTAATTTCTTGGTGAAATAAGTCAAAGAGCTCTTGTGTCAGCCCTGCTCCTCTTAAAGAACTATGATGTCATCATCTCAATGTGAAGCCTGACAGACTTAACCATTGATACATGTTTGACAGTGGTCATTGAAACTTTATCAAGGCAAGGACAATAGGTTGCATATGAGCAGTGAGAAATAGGCAATCTCATTGTAATGCACCCTTTGGAAAGCGCTGGATATATAATAAGTGACACTTTTCATTATTAATTGTAATACAAATTTTGATTAAATGACTAAATCAATTCAGATGTTAATATATCCCTTTCTCAGTAATTTTATTAGGCCATTTGTATATCTCAAAAATACATATTTTATAATATTTCAAATTCATTTTAAGTAATGTGTTCTTTTTTAACCCTGTAATAACATAAAGTGGATCTTGACTGCCTGTCTTAGAAAATATGAGTTTCATAGAATTAAAAATAAATCCTTAATAGGGGCGCCTGGGTGGCTCAGTTGGTTAAGCGACTGCCTTTGGCTCAGGTCATGATCCTGGAGTCCCTGGAT
>NW_027923848.1:0-226 GCF_054177405.1 Leptonychotes weddellii
ATCACTTTCTGTTGTCTCTCCAACTATAAAGCTTAGTGTTGATTACCATTTATCATACTAAATATGGCCTCTGAGCATGAAACCCTTGGTATGTCTTTAAGGTGCTTTTGATGTACTGTGTATCTAAGTTTCAAAAAACAAATGTCTAGATTTGTGGATCTTTGGACAGAGAAAATATAGGGCATCAGTATAGCCATATATATTAATATGTATTAGTTTCCTATTG
>NW_027923849.1:0-226 GCF_054177405.1 Leptonychotes weddellii
CTTAGAGCAGTGCTTCTCAAACTTCAGTAGTCAAACTGATCACCTGAGGATCTTGCTAAAACTGAGATTCTACAGTAGTGGAGGGGTGGGTTGAGATCCTGGCGTTCTAACAAATACCCAGGTGATGCTAAAGCTGCTGGTCCATCCACTGCATTGGGAGTAATAGGACTTTAATTCAGTTATACGGAAACGCCTTCAGGTTTTTACCGTAGAATTTTGGATATTA
>NW_027923850.1:0-226 GCF_054177405.1 Leptonychotes weddellii
CAGGGCAAGAGCAGGCAGCCTACGTCGGTTCCCTTCGGGTGTTCCCACTGGCAAGTGTCCTGACCGAGAAATGGACGCCCTGGACTTAACCTGATGCCCTTTGACACTTCACTTCTCTCTGTTTTTAGTCCAGACAGGCCAACTGAGCCTGTGATGATGATTTGGCTCCCCAGGCCAGCCTGGCCACAGGAAGAGAATGCGTGCTGCTTGCTCCCACTCTACAATC
>NW_027923851.1:0-226 GCF_054177405.1 Leptonychotes weddellii
AGGGTTCCTGCCCTAACAGAGAACTGCGGTGGGGCTTTCACATTGATGGACTATCTTTCCCTCTGCTCCATTTACAGGGGACACCTAAAAGAGAGGGGCCTTGTACATAACCTCTAAACCAGGGCTCGGTCCCATCCCAGGATAGAGAGGATTATTGGCTCTCCCTACAGCCACACTCTTGCTTTGTCTCCCTGTGGGCAGAGTGTACTTCCTGTCCCCTGGCCCG
>NW_027923852.1:0-226 GCF_054177405.1 Leptonychotes weddellii
AATCTGTATCAGTTTAAGAACATATCCAAGTAGAATAAAAATGTATACTTTTAACTAACATGAATCATGATGATGAACTTGTATTTATTTCAACATTGTATTTTGTAGTTTGTCAACTTGAAGATAATTTCAAGATCTTTAGATAATGTAAAACTTTGGACTTTGGAATGAACTCCCTGGGTGCTTAGATGCTTTCTTTTTTTTTTTTTTTTTTTTTATTCTTATG
>NW_027923853.1:0-226 GCF_054177405.1 Leptonychotes weddellii
ATTCTTCCTGTTTTTCTTACTTCTATTTATGGTCTTCCCTTTCCACTCAGAGTCCCCTTTAACATTTCTTGAAATGCTGGTTTAGTAGTGATGGATTCCTTTAACTTGTTTGCCTGGGAATCTCTTTATCTCTCCTTTTTTTCTGAATAATAGCCTTGCTGGATACAGTATATCTGGCTGCGTTTTTTTTTTTTTTTTTCCTTTCAGCTCTTTGAATGTATCATGC
>NW_027923854.1:0-226 GCF_054177405.1 Leptonychotes weddellii
ATACGCTGCAGTGAGAGGATCCCCTGAGTGGCACTGGGAGAGAAAGCTCCCCTTCCTGGAGTACATTTGGAAGAGAGTTTTTGCCTCTCCAAGGACAAAGGGCCCACTGGGAGTCTTCGAGTAGCTCTTCAGCAGCAGGGGACAGAGGCGCACACAGAGGGCAGATAACCTGGTGGCAGCTTTTTGCTGTGCATCAGCACAGACTCCAGCCACCATGCACATACCG
>NW_027923855.1:0-226 GCF_054177405.1 Leptonychotes weddellii
AGGGTTCCTGCCCTAACAGAGAACTGCGGTGGGGCTTTCACATTGATGGACTATCTTTCCCTCTGCTCCATTTACAGGGGACACCTAAAAGAGAGGGGCCTTGTACATAACCTCTAAACCAGGGCTCGGTCCCATCCCAGGATAGAGAGGATTATTGGCTCTCCCTACAGCCACACTCTTGCTTTGTCTCCCTGTGGGCCGAGTGTACTTCCTGTCCCCTGGCCCG
>NW_027923856.1:0-226 GCF_054177405.1 Leptonychotes weddellii
TAGTTCTGCTGAGAAATCTGCTCATACCCTAACAGGAGTTTCTCTGTAGGTTACAGGCTTTTTCCCCTGGCTGCTTTTAGGATTCTCTCTTTATCTTTGATTTTTAACAGTTTTATTATAATGTGTCTTAGAGAAGGTCTTTTTGCTTTAAGATCCTAGGGTGACCTGTTAGCTTCATGAACTTGGATGTCCAAATCTCTCCCCATCTTTGGGAAGTTCTTGACCA
>NW_027923857.1:0-226 GCF_054177405.1 Leptonychotes weddellii
GAACAGAGGGGACCCAAGCCTCCCTGTCCTGCTTTACTGCAAATAGCTCCACTTTCATCTTCAAAAGAAAAAAAAAAAAAAGATCTTTGAGAGAGCGTGCACAAGGGGGAGGAGGCAGGGGCGGGGAGAGGGAGAAACAGACTCCCCGCTGAGCAAGGAACTGGAAGTGGGGCTGGATCCCAGGACCCCAGAGATCATGACCTGAGCTGAAGGCAGACACTTAACC
>NW_027923858.1:0-1358 GCF_054177405.1 Leptonychotes weddellii
TTGTATTTGTTTTCCATAGATCCTACATCTTTTGAGATTTCTTATTGTAATGTGGGAATTAGCATTTAGTTTTCAGAGGGCCTTACTGAAAACATTTTTTACTTTCATAGAATTCATGGGCATATGTTTGTTTTGAAATATGAAAATAACTTATACAGATGTAACAAAAATGCAGAAAAAGAACAAAAAAGAAAAATTAACAAACGTGTATTTATGGGATCAAGGAAAATAAGAGGTAGTAGTTCCAGTCACAAGGGTAAAAGAGAATGAAGCAAAATTACCAAGCCATTTCATGTTTTGGTTCAATAATTCAACATAAGCCCTTATTTTCTCTAATAAAAATATAGCCGGAATAACAGAATGCTGCAAACCTCCCTACTCTGCTTCAGAAACTCTCTTAGTTCTTTTCCGCTGGGATACAATCTAATGTTATGTATTCATATTTTGGCCCCTACTGTTAAAAAACTGATAATAGTGATGTTCCTCAGAATAAATCTATCAAAAGTTTATTCTAGCACAAGTGACAGATGATAGATTTAACCAGCAATACACCCACCTACACACACACACACACAATCCAGAGCTCATGGGATATTAAAATATATATTTAAATGATCTATTCTCAAGTATAAAATCAGAGGACTGAATGTCAATGAAACTAAAGTTTCTTCTTTCCTTCCTAGAAACTAAAATTTCTAAACTTAGAAATTCAAGATTTCTAAAACAATCTAAGTTTCCTGGTGGTATTCTTCCCTTTTTATCTCATTTTTGACAGTCAAAATTCTGAGGTAAGAGAAATAAGGTAAAATTCCTATTTGCTTCTTTGCTGATATTTGAGGAAGTTGTTTTAAATGTCAGTTGTCATAGCACCAGGGCTGTGTTCCAAGGCTGCCTGTCTGTCACACAAGACTGACTGTTGCTAGTAAAAGTTCCTCTCATTACCTTAACCATTCTCACACTGATAATTATACTGAGAATCTTACTGCTGATCTATAAACTAAATTTTTCCGGCTATATTTTTATTAGAGAAAATAAGGGCTTATGTTGAATTATTGAACCAAAACATGAAATGGCTTGGTAATTTTGCTTCATTCTCTTTTACCCTTGTGACTGGAACTACTACCTCTTATTTTCCTTGATCCCATAAATACACGTTTGTTAATTTTTCTTTTTTGTTCTTTTTCTGCATTTTTGTTACATCTGTATAAGTTATTTTCATATTTCAAAACAAACATATGCCCATGAATTCTATGAAAGTAAAAAATGTTTTCAGTAAGGCCCTCTGAAAACTAAATGCTAATTCCCACATTACAATAAGAAATCTCAAAAGATGTAGGATCTATGGAAAACAAATACAA